>NW_004443961.1:7006375-7016023 GCF_000243295.1 Trichechus manatus latirostris
ATGAGTCGGAATGGACTCGATAGCACCTAACAACAACAACCACAACAACTTAGAAAGACACAGGAAGTTGAATGAAAAGAGCCCTGGCCTGGAATCTGAAGATCTAGCATCTGCCATGCCCCAAGTCCCTGGGTGTCCTTGGCCAAGATACTTGGCCTAAATTATTAATTTCTGCATAAATGAAAAGAAGAGGTGGCACTGGTCATCTCCTCTGTGTTTATCAGTTCTAATTGCCAATGATCCTATGACGGAATGATTTAGGAACTCGGAGATATTGTGCCATGTCCATGCCTGGTGCCTGAAGGTTTATTAGCAACATTTTCACACATATCTGTCCTCCTTCGGCACACTTCTCCCCAGCATTAGCAGCGCTAGTTTGCGTGAGCAAGGTTGAGAAGGCTAGTTTTTAGAGAGAAAGTCTTGGCTTCTTTTCTTGGCCCCGCCATACAAATGTCTTATTCTGAGAGCATAGACCACCTTCTTACTATCTCTGTGCCCATCAGGAGCAAGAAAAATAAGAAAGGTCAGAAAGATTCCAAATAAGAACAATGAGTCAAATTCTTGAAAATTTTAAGCAGAATGGGTTATCTCAAATGGCTCTGCATGGGTGTTGAGTGGAATGAATTTCCATTTTTTGAGTGGAATGGGTTATCTATTCCATGCATAGGCAGTGTGTGTTGACAGAAATGAAAAGTCCACTTTTGCCCATCCCCCTTTGCTGTTCCAGCCTAGCTGCAATGAGGTGAAGGAAGGATCCTGCCAGAGCTCTTGGCTGTGCATAAGCTGCTTGCCTGGTGCAAGGATGTTTAACAATGTGGCTTCCCTGAGTCCGCCTGCCTGCCTGTCACATAGCTAGCTTTTGTTTCCTGATACGATCAGGCTCAGTCTAGTGCTCATGCACCAAACCTTCTGATACCTATTGTTACAAATGACCCTGCTTTTTGGAAGCTATTCATCATTTCCATAAAAGGAACAATTCTTCTTCATATAGAAGATATGTCCTTCCTGTTCTTAGAACGTGAGGTAGACAGTTCCTAATAACTGCAGCTATGTGATATGGTAGTATGCCATCAACAGCCTCAACTTTCAAAATAAGATGAGGCTTATTGTTATTTTTACGTGCCATTGAGTTCTACCCTGAAACACATAGGGTCACCATGAGTCAGAATTGACTCCATGGCAACTGATATGCCCCCAGAGATGAAAGGAAGTGGTCTTCATTACCTTGTTGTTGTTAGGTGCCATCAAGTTGGTTCTGACTCATAGCGACCCCATGTACAACAGACACCGCCCAGTCTTGCGCCATCCTCACAATCGTTGTTATGCTTGAGCCCATTGTTGCAGCCACTGTGTCAATCCATCTCCTTGAGGGTCTTCTTCTTTTTCTCTGACTCTATACTTTACCAAGCATGATGTCCTTCTCCAGGAATTGGTCCCTCCTGATAACATGTCCAAAGTTGGAAGAGTTTAATTGCCATCAAGAAGTTCACTTTTAGGCAGCCTGGCGTGCTTAGCACCAGCGGGAGCCAAAGAGTTTGGAGAGGGAACTCCTGAACAAATTCAGTTGACATCCCAGTTCTCACCTTTCTCCCCCATGAGGAAGGTTGATGTGTGTGTATGTGGGGGTGTGTGTGTGTGTGTAGTTGGATGAGCAGGACTCACTAATATGTAAACACTCTTTATTAAGTCAGAGTAGTCCCTCACGAGTATTTAGCTACTCATTAATTAGTCCCAACTTGTTTGAAGTACTGTTGTTCTCTACAGCGTGTGTATATAGTGCAAGTATAGCTAAACCAGCTAGCAGATGGCCTACTGACTTCAAAAGCATTGTGTTGCACAATCCTAGTGGCCACGGTTACATTCTATTCTGTATGAATTGTGCCTCCTGCAGTTGTGTGGGGGCCCTGGCTATCTTGATTCTTACAGCAGATTTGATGCTGCATTTCAAATTCAGGCCTTCACATAGAACCCATGTTTAAGGGCTTTTTTGTCATACTGGAAGTGCCTCCAATGTCTGCCTTACTAGCTAGGTTTTTGGGCACAACTGTGCCCCAGCAGTGATCAGCTCTTCCCCAGTGTCTACTATGGTGCTTTGCTGTCTTCTGAAAGCAGCACTTTGGTCAACTCATTCTGCTTCCTGTTAGCATCTGTTTGGATTTTATGTTGTATAATGGAGTGAAAATGGATTTACAATTAAATCCCAGCTACGCCAGTTATTAACTATGGGATCATAAACTTTCCAATTTCAATTTCTCTGTCTGTACAATGGAATAATAATACCTCCCTCCTAGCTCATGATGAGATTAAATAGGATACTGTGGTGGCTCTGTTAAGGGTCACGCTGGTTAGGCAAACTATGTTTCCCAGAGTTTCCTTCACTGTGTGTTTCTGGATAGGGTGGATCACAAGACAGATTCTTGCATGGGCTTGGGAGGGCAAGAGGGGAGTAAACCAAAAACAAACCGGTTGCTGATGAGTTGATTCCAACTCACAGAGACCCTATAGGACAGAGTAGAACTGCCCCATAGGGTTTCCAAGGAGCAGCTGGCAGATTCAAACTGCCTTTCGTTAGCAGCTATAGCTCTTAACCACTGCACCACCAGGGCTCCACAAGGGGAATAGCAGCCATTTTGTAGCTCAAACACCTGGTCACCTATTTGCTAGCTCAGCTCATTGGCCAACTGTGTGACTGTTCCTCCTTCCCCTGGCTCCTCCTTCAATTTCTCTGACTCCTTGGACAGGTGTATATGTTTAGATCCGTGATGAAGGCCCCAAGTTTCTGCAGGACAACAGGTTATCAAGGACAGAGGCAACAATAACTGGAAGGTTCCAGTTCATTCCTGTGGGCTGTAGCTCGTGCTTGTGGTTTCCAGCTTTTCTGTGCTCTGTCTCATTTTACCTTCATCTTCCCTTCCCCACTGCCTGCCCCCTGAACTTCAGTTGATACCATCAGACATGAAGACACATCCAGTATTACAGAGACTGCTTAACTTCTACAACTGTATAATAAATCTCTGTAACAAATCTTCTAATAAACACACACACGTGTGCATGCACATACACACACACAATGGCCTGTTTCCCTGATTGAACTTTGGCTGACACAGATACCATATGTAAAGAGCCAAGATTACAGGAGCCACTCATAGCTGATGGATGGGTGGATGGATGGATGGTTGGATGGGTGGATGGATGGAAGGATGGTTGGAAGGATGACACAGACTGGCTGGCCTGGAAACAGATAGAGAAAGTGAGAGAGAGAAAGAAACTTAAATTTATTGATCACCTACTATATGCCAGCAACTGTGCTAGGTACTGAGGATACAGTTGTGTAAAAGTCAGACTAGGTCCTCATTCTCATGGCAACTGTGGTTCAATGGCTTTCTTTATCTTTTCTGATAGCTTGTCTGAATTCCTGCTTAGCATCCTTTAAAGGCCATACAGCATATAGGTCACGTTGAGGTTATTGAAGAAGGCAAAGGAAATCGTCTTAGGGTTTCCTAAGAAGGAAGTAATCCCTGGGTCTGTGGACAAGAACACCGAGTCTTCTCCTTGTCAATTCCTTTTATGCAAAAGGGGAATTTTGAGTGCTCTTGATGGCTGGGAGAGGGTGCTAGCTAAAAGAAAACATAATGAAGAAGAATGTACCCTTGCTGGTGGAAGAGAATGAACCAATAAACCAAAAAACCAAACCCACTGCTGTTGAGGCAATTCCAACTCATGGTGACCCTACAGGGCACAGTAGAACTGCCCCTGTAAAGTTTTCCAAGCTGTAATCTTTATGGAAGCCAATTGCCATGTCTTTCTTCCATGGATTAGCTAGTGGGTTTGAACTGTTGACCTTTCGCTTAGCAGCTGAATGCTTAACCACTGTGCCACCAGGGCTCCCTATAAGCCAATAGTAGAGGATAATAAATCCTCCTGTGCAAAAGGAGGATTCTGATTTAATAACAGTAATAATAACAATCACCACAATAATATCAGGTGGAGTTCCTGGGTGACACAAATTGTTAAGCCCTGAGCTACTAGCAGAAAGATTGGCAGTTGGAATTCATGCCTCAGAAGTAGGACCTGCCAGTCTACTTCCAAAAGATTACAGCCACTGAAAACCCTATGGTGCACAGTTCTATTCTGAAAACACACAGGGTCGCCATGAGTTGGAATTGACTTGGTGGCAACTGGTACTTGCATGACCAAAGATGGCACACCTAACATGAGCCAAATAATGGGCCACATACACCATACACACACACACACACACACACACACACACTAGACAGCTATTGTTACCTGGTTTTACAAATAACAACAATGAGGCTCTGGAGGTCAGGTTATTTCTCCTAGGTCACAGGCCTAGTGAATGTAAGAGTGGAATTTAAGCCTATATCTATCTTTCCTGAAGTCTCCACCTTGAACCTCAGCCAAGGATCTCAAGCAATATTGAGCAACCATGCACCTGCTCAGGGATGGCATTTTAGCTGATGCTGATTGTGGTTATGTTTCTCGATTTCTCTCTTATTTTATTAAAAGTGTTTTCTGATATACTCACACCAGCAGTAGTAGGTAGTTGGTATAAGACTGCAGGGCTGTCTAGAGCAGAGATTGCTCCCCATTTCTGAGTGGAGCTGTTGGCCAAAAAAAGTAGGCAACCTCCCTAAAGTAATGTGGGCTCTGTGTGCCAAGAGCATGGATACAGAAGAGTTAAGTGAATAGATGTTAGTTTGCAGTAAAATGGAGTCAAAGGAGAAGGCGAGGGACAGGGGACAGTGGTGGGACACAAGAATAGTTAATAGGCTCTTCAGAGCTTCTCTGCGGCCCCCCTCTGCTGTCTGGCTGGGCCTGGGCCTGAATAACTAGCTGCAAGCACTGCTGGTATCTTGCCTTGCTCAGTAAATATGTTCAGTGGGCAGGGGAAAATGATTATTTCCCATTGCACTGTTATTAGAAATTGAAGTCCCCATATAACAGAAGCAATTTTTCAGTTCTTTTGAGCCGCAGTTTGCTACCTTGTGAGAAATAAAGGCTGGGAAAAATATAAACCCTGAGTATGACAATTTCAAGCTTTAAACCTTCAAAGAAAGGTGACATTTTTTTTCTATTTAAGAAGATACAACCTTGCATATATATATAAAATATAGTAAAGAATGTTTATTTTCTTGATCAGAGTGACTAAAAATGCCTTGAAAATTTAACCTTAACAGAATTAGGTAAACCAAATTTTGGGGGTACACACACACGCACACACTTGTGTATATACACATGTACACACATATGCATGTATGTATGTATGTTGGTGTTTGTTGCTGTCAAGTTTATTCCAACTCATGGGAACCTCATGTGTGCAGAGTAGAATTGCTCCATAGGGTTTTCAACACTGATCTTTTTGCCTCTGGGAGGGTTTGAACCACCAATCTTTCAGTTAGTAGTCTAGTGTTAAACATTTGCACTACCAAATGGTTAGGTTAGGTTAGGTTCCAAAGACCAGGTCGTTATGTGAAATCAGTGTTATGTGAAAATGGAGGATGACCACATTAGATCATAAAATGCACAAAATGGAAGATGATTACATCATTACATATCTGCCAATTACATCATTACATAACTGCCAAACCACTGAGAATCAAGGCCCCGCCAAGATGACATATAACCTTAACCATTACAGCCAGGGTTTGCTACTGCCAGACGCATGTCGTTAATACACAAAATAGTTGGATAGTAGATTTTTACTATTGTCGTAAATGTGACATGTCAGATAACGAGATAGTTAGTAAGTGAGGAAACCAAAAAAAAAAACCAAACCCATTTCTGTTGAGTCGATTCCAACTCATAGCAACCCTAAAGGACAGAGTAGAACTGCCCCATAGGGTATCCAAGGAGCATTTGGCAGATTCGAACTGTTGACCTTTTGATTAGCAGCCTGAACTCTTAAGCACTATGCAACCAGGGCTCCAATAAGTGAGGAGAAGGTGTACATATATACATATATATATGTATGTATGTATATGCATGTATATATGTATATATATATATATACACACACACATACGTATACATATATAGAGATAGGTAGATAGGTGGATAGATAGGTAGATATCTCCTTTGTTCAGCCCAGGCCAATGAGTGAAGCCTGGCTCATTTTGCTTTACGGAAGAATTAGAAAACTGTCTATTAGGTCCCTATCATTCTTACCTGTCTGCAGGTCTCTCCCAGGTCTGCCTTATCATTCATGGCATAGCAGTGATGCATCTGAAGGCATGGAGCCTCAGGCACTTGGAAAGTTCAGCACCATTTCTGGCCTTGTATTCTCAATTCAAGTTAAGATTACTATTTGTCCACAGGCTGATTTTATTTAGGCACCAGGCCTCCAGGCTTGTGTTAATTCATGTGGCAGATAATAGCAATTCCCCTCCAGCAGTGTCTAACCTGAAGGGATCTCATTCTTGCACAGGTCTAAGCTGGTACTGGAAGGTGGCCGAGCACTGGATGGCAAAGGAAGAAATTGATGTCTACTCCGACTGACCGTGAGTCATGTCTAATTTATTCTTTCAATCTCTTCCATTTTACAACAAACATTTAGCATAAGAGGATAAGACAATGAGTTAAACACGGTCCCCAC
The DNA here is from genome assembly GCF_000243295.1 of Trichechus manatus latirostris. Lineage (NCBI taxonomy): Eukaryota > Metazoa > Chordata > Mammalia > Sirenia > Trichechidae > Trichechus > Trichechus manatus. The sequence goes on from NW_004443961.1 coordinate 7,012,992, forward strand.
CTTCAAGGAGATTATAATCTAATAGGGGAGATGGACTTGCAAAAGAGCAATTAAAGTACCGTAAAATGTTGGCTGTAATGTGAGAATAGAAAAACACACATAAACTGTGCGGGGAAGGAGCCAGACCCCATCCTCCTTTGCAAAAAACCTGGACATGAATGTTTTATTTCCCTCCACATTTGTAGTTAACCAAGTTCTATCATTCCTAACTCTGCTATATTGACTCTGACTCATGGCGATTTTATGTACGACAGAACAAAATGTTGCCTGGTCCTGTGCCACCCTCACAATTACCAACATATTCGAGTCCATTGTTCTGGCCATTGTACCAATCCTTCTCATCGAGGGTCTCCCACACCCTCGCTGGCCCTCTATTTCACCAAACATGATGTCCTCCTCCAGCAATTGATCCCTCCTAATGACATGTCCAAAGCAAGCAGTTGGACAATGTTCTGTTGTAGCTAATTTTTGGAAGTAGATCTCTAGGCCTTTCTTCCTAGTCTGTCTTAGTCTGGAATCTCTGCTGACACCTGTCCACCATGGTGACCCTGCTGGTTTTTGAAATACTGGTGGCATAGCTTCCAGCATCACAGCAACATGCAAGCCACCACAGTACGACAGACAACTGAAAGATGGGTGGTGGACTCCTTTTGGAGGCCTCTTTATTACCTTTTAAATCCATTTAATTCTCTCCAATCCTACAAGAGTATCTTATTTAAGGAAACTGCCATCTCTCACCTAGACACCTTCAACAGGCTCTTAATAGGTGTCTGCCTCCCATTACCTGCCCTACATTCTTTATCCACATTTAATCTGCCATGTTCCCCACTGACTTTAGGAAGGCACCCAAGGTAGCTGACTGGGCTCATTACACCAATATTTACTGAGCACCTACTATGCGCTCAGGCTCTGTAGTAGTAGCAATGGTTGGAGCACTGGACTGAGATACCCACCAAATAAAGTTCAGTTACCTTATCTATCAAATTAGTTGAGAATCTTCTCTAACCACTCAATAGGTTTGTTGGGAGAATAAAATGAAGGACCTATGAAAATACTTTAAGAACATGGAGATATACAAGGTAAGGGACTGCCAGAGCAGATCTCAGGTGTTTGAGGACCTTGTGGAAGTGTTGTCTCCCTGGTATAGGAAAGGAGTTTCTAATACCTTAAAAATGATGGCGTATCTAGGGTATTACACTGGTCCTGTGGCATCACTGAGCAGTTTCTCATAAGTGGGTATGGCCGAAGGTCCTTTCTCAAGCATGATAGAACGTTGATTAAAAGATTAATGAGTCATAGGGCAACATGTGTACTAACTGTTTACTGAGAAACTATTTGTTCTATAAACCTTCACCTGAAGTACAGTAAAAAAAAAAAATGATAATGAGCTTGACTTGTATTTTTGAGCTGATATTATGGTAAAGTTATCTAAAAGAGGAGTGTCAGATGTTTGGACAGGGGCATAATTGCAGTGCTTGCCATAGGCACCGTTTTCTGTAGATCTGCTACTGGCTGTGCCTGGTTAACAGAAACTGCTCAGTGGTGCCATGTGCCCAGAGCCGGCGCAATACCTGCCGTACTTGCCATACACTAGTTACGCCTCTGTCTGCTTAAAAAATAATGTTTGTTTCTCATGGTTTCTCCTTAGGTAGCTTACCGTAGTGATTAGGAAGATCTGGGTTTAAGATGTGGATCTGCATTTATTAGCTAGGTCACCTTGAGCAAGCTACTGAACCTCCCTAAACCTCAGTTTCGTCATCTGTGAAAAAGGGAATTATAATAACATCCACAGTTGTTGTGGGATTAAATAAAAAGATGTATATAAAGCACTTACCTCAGTAACTGACATGTAATAAATGCTCAATAAATGCCAGTTGCTTTGTTATTATTATTATTACTCCCCATTTCAAAGCCCAGATGTCTTTGGGGCTAATGCTCAATTAATAGTGTGCAAGCAGGGGAATTTTCGAGATCAAATGAATTCACTGTTTTTCAGTTTTTATTAACACCTATAAATCCTTGGTCCATTTTGTCCCTTTTTCCTTTGCCCTATTCCCTAACTCCAAAATGCTTCATTTTTCTTCAAATTTGTCAGGCTGTTTAAGTAACCAGATTCCAAAGTGCAGAGAAGTCATCTCAGAGAGCAACGAGAAGTCCATCTGTGAAATCAGATCTGCACCAAGCAAATCTGCCAGAGAGGGTTATTAGCTGAGCTTTTCTCATGTTGGGCCCAGGTGTGGGCCAATGTTATGGACTAAATTTTCTCTCCTTGTAATATGTGTTGAATTCCTGGTGCTTGTAGCTGTGGGTAGGATTCTGTTGGAAATGAGGTTTTACATTTGTTATGCTAATGAGATCATGCCAATGTAGGGTGGATCCTAAATCTAATCACCTCTGAGTTATTAAAAGAACAAAATAGACACAGAGACATACCTTGGGGGCTGCCGGGAGGAGACAGACGCCATGTGAGGACTGTTTATAAGCCAAGACCCAAGGAATGCCTGGGGCTACCAGCAAAGAAAGAATCACCATAGCTGAGACCCTGATTTGGGCTTTTATCCTCCAGAGCTGTGAGCGAATAAACTTCTGTTCTTTAAAGCTACCTACTTGTGGTATTTGTGTTACAGCAGCACTAGATAACTAAGACAGCCAGTGAACCTTCGCAACGTGAGAACAGACGCACAGGGCAAATGTTCACAACTGGTAGAGTGTGAGCTTCTTTCTCATGGAGGACATGGAAAATTCTGGCTTCTTGGATGGGGAAGTTATGCTATTTCGTTTGAAATATATGTATGTATGTATACACTCCCTCTTCTTGGGTCTTATCAAGAAGACCATATTTTTAAAAGGCTTAGCTTTTTTCCATTCCAAATTGGGGCTGTGTCTGAGTAAACAGTGCCCTGGGAAAGATGTATGGCTGATCCCAGTTCTGAAAGTGCTCTCTAGAGGCTCCCTGAGGAAACTCCCGCCAGACGACAGAGCAAGAGACAAATCTGCTGCCATCGTTCAAGCAAAAGGAAACATATTATTTA
>NW_004443961.1:7016767-7017900 GCF_000243295.1 Trichechus manatus latirostris
AACTGTGTATTTCCTTTCTTTTCTTTCCTCCTTTCCTCCTTCTTTCTCATCCCCTTTCAGGCATTTAGTAACAGAGCAAGTGATTTATTTTTTAACACTTCAACAAAGTGGCTCTCATTCTCCAGGTTGTATCAGTCCAGTATCAGAGAATATTGGGTCCTTCTGCTGTTTACTTTAAGTCTTTCAAAAATATTGGTCATAGATGTGGGGTGATTCTGATAATAATTACACCTGGTTGATTTGTGTGTGTGTGTGTGTGTGTGTGTGTGTGTGCTTAGTGTTTACAAAGTTTTTTCCCTTTTTTAATCTTATTTAGTTCTTATATAATGTAGGTCTGCCAAAGAGAATATTCAGTGTTACCTAGATTACAGCCTCATTCCAAATTTGAGTTCTCTGATATTACCTAGGCCACTGTACCTGAGAAACAGAAGACAATTGATGATACATTTCAGTTCCACAAACATTCACTGAATGTCTTCTGTGTACAAAGATGAAGAAGCTGCAGGCTTTGCCCTCAAGGAACAAGTCGATCATAGACAAGTTCAATGCAAAGTGAGGTGTTAAACTACTTTTATTTAAAAAAATAAATAAAATAAAAAGCCCCCCTGGAATATAGAGGAAAAGTTGAGAATATACAGGATTTCTGTGCCATGCTATGGAGAGGACACTTGAGCAGAGGCGACAACTTGAAGAAAGGAATGAAGTTATAAGACACAATGTATTTCTGTCATTAGTAGACTGGTGTGAAAATGGTGAATAAGTGTTGGTAAGGGAATAGTGAAAGATCAGGCCTGAATATTTGGCTGCAATGATTGTGAAGCGGCCATGCTATAGGATTAGGACTTTGTCCATACAGGCAATATTATTGGAAGAATTCTTGGGAAATCCCTACATAGGTGCCTAAATCTTATATTGCCCCTTCATATAACATTTTTTCTTTCAAGATTTTATTACATGTTGACAATTTTTCCTAAGTGAGATATGCTGAACTGTCCTATGTTTTTCATGTGAGGTATCTGCATATTTTCCTTAGGGAGAATAGCTACATATGCAAATCCTCTTCTTAGATTCTGGCCCTTGCTAAAGGGCCAATGGGAGTCCCTGGGTGGTGCAAATGGTTAACCCACTTGGCT
>NW_004443961.1:7020609-7022254 GCF_000243295.1 Trichechus manatus latirostris
AGAGCAAGGACCAAGTCCAAGGCTGTGGGAGAAGCAGCAGCCCCCATTTAATTTGGTTTTGTGGAAAGTGCTCATAGCAGCATATTTTCAATGTCACGGTTACCTTAATAGTATTTGGAATCATAAATGCATATTTCAAAACTGGACACATAGTGTGTTCATGTGTTAGGTTTAACTGTGTGAAATGCCAATACCGTACGGTAATCATAACAGAACTTCCAGGGCCTCCTGAAGTTCCCCACCATGAGGAGGGAAAAAAGTTTTAGGGAAATTTTACATATTTTCAGTCTGTCATTTTACATGACTGATGAGCCCCAATTTTTTTTTTTTTCTAATACAATATGGGAAGCATTTCTTTCACTTATGGTTATTACTATGAACTGCAGGTGGGGTGCAAGTGACAATGACTTTTGTTTTAGTTTTATATCCTACTTATTCAAACTCTTCTAAAAATAGTTTCAGGAAAATTCTGAAAACAGACTCTTCCGGTGTTTTGTGTTTAGGCCTAACTGGAAATTCTAGAAAACAAGCTGAATGTGAAACATTCCAACTCCTGGTTGAATTTACTTTTTTGACTGTGATCAGATTAAAGTAACATTTATTAAGTACTTGAGAACTTTCTAGTTACCAGCTCAATGTGCTAGGTTCTTTCATATACATTATTTTCTTTAATCTAACAGTTACTCTTCATATAGTCTTACACTAATAGTTAAGTATTATTTCCCCATTTTACGGATGGGAAAACTGAGGTTCAGAGGAGAGAAGTGACTTGGTCACATGAAACATATGAAAGAATAAAGTCAAGAATTAAACCCAGGTATCTTTTAGTTTTATGTTTTTCTTACTGTTTCATGATCCTTACGCCTAAATTTCTAAAGGAAAATGAAAATTTTCAAGGCCTGGGAAGAGAGGGATGAAATGGGTATTTATTATTAGCATCATCAGGCTCACCCATGCTTATTTTATATCATGTAGAAATTAAATACTGCTGAAAAAGGGAGCCCTGTCAGTGAAATAAGTGGTGAGAAGAGTGTCCTGAACTATGGGAAGAAGGTGGTACAAGGGAATGTCATGGGCATAAAAGGAGGAAAGGGTAATGCAAGGAGTATGTTGACCTGAGCTCTGTAACCTATAAGTTCAAGAACATAAAAGGTGTATGTGTGAGTGTGTGTATGTGTGTTTATTCCCTTTGAATTTCAATATAAAATTTGACACTACCAAGGAAATACAATTCATCTAAGTTATCTTATATATATTTCCCTATTACAAAATTCAAACTTACAAATTAGACCATGATCATCTTACTAAAGGATTATTTAGTTTGCAAAACTACCATCACAATTTCAATACAATGTGATTTATAGCTGACCTTAGGAACACTTCTCTTAGGTAAGGTGATGTGTACTTGCCCATTACTGATGTGAAACTCTAGCTTTTTATTAGTTTCTGGAAAGCATGGACCATTCTTTCTTTTTTATATTTGGACTGAGATTTTTGATATTGTATAGATCATGATCCTTTTGAGGATATGATGTAAGTTATGAAGCATCTTCCAAGAAGAATAGATATCTCCATAAATGCCAACAATCTTCTGTGTCAGGGATTCATGAACTTTTTGGCACCAACCCATGTACTCCTAGAGTTA
>NW_004443961.1:7023495-7024930 GCF_000243295.1 Trichechus manatus latirostris
CCCCTCACTCTGGAGCAAGGAAAGAAGGCATATATACGCCTGTGAAGAAATAGTCAATCAGTCCTTTCAATGAAACCATTCTGATAGATCTACACTGGTGTTGAAATTTTTGAAGTTTAGACAAGCAATTAAGACTTACAGTTTTTTTTTTAAAAAACCACCAAGAAAGATAAAACTACCACTCTGACCATGTCTCTGAGCCTCATGGCATCATTAAGCCCCATTTGTACAGAATGGACCAGGATGGAGTGAACTTCAGATGTGAGCTTGAGATGGAAAAAATTTACAGAGAATCCTTACACCCATTAATCATATTAAAAACCAATGATTTTACATTTGACATGACTGTGGTGTCTCAGCTCTAGTTAGGCATGAGAGGAGTAAACAAAAAAAGTCGTTGCCATGGAGTCAATTCTGACTCATAGCAATCCTATAGGACAGAGTCGAATTGCCTCATAGGGCTTCCAAGGCTGTAAATCCTTACGGGAGCAGACTGCCACATCTTTCTCCCATGGAGCTGCCAATAGGTTCGAAACACCTACCTTTTGGTTAGCAGCTGAGCACTTAACCACTGTGCCACTAGGGCTCCTTATGAGAAGAGTAGTGGTACAGAAAAGACAATGTACTGGGTGCTGTCACAAATGTTTCTGGAATCTAGTGGCTTACAGAGAAGTACCTTGTGAAGTTTGGCTTCAGGATCAGGATGTAAACTGGTAGCCCTGGAAAAGCTTAATCTGTAAGTACACAAAATCTGAGGCTATTTCCAGTTTGTGGCGAATTGGTCCAAATTAATGGGCAGCGTTTTGTGCAATAGTGCATCCATTTTTGTGGTAGGCATTAAGGTTTTTCACTGATATATGTTTCCCTCTCCTTCTGGGCATAATAGAGGACTGAACTTCCTCATCCTCTTGAAGTTAGTCGAGGTCATGTCATTCTCTTTGGCTAATGAAATGTAAGTAAAACGAAATTTAAGAGACAGTGTGTGATTTCTCCACCTTTCCCTCTGTCTGCTTCACTGACTCATGAAATTCCACATGGTGGTGCCTTCATCAGCTTTTGGTCCCTGAGTAAGGATGACATAGAGCCTCCTACCAACTTACGATGGACATGTAGCAGGAGGAAGAATAACACCGTTGTTGTTATGAGCCACTGAGATTTGAAGTTAGTTGTTTCTGCAGCATAAACTAGCCTGTCCTGACTGATACAGATATCTACTAAACTTGTGCAATTTTTATTTAAACAATGCAAACACATTAATGAGCTAGTCAATAGTACAGCAGCTTAAAAGGGAGAGTTAGTAGTGCCTTACTTTTGATGGCTGGACTGTTTCTGTTGTTGTTGCTATGTATGATTCTAACTCATAGTGACCCTATAGGACAGAGTACAACTACCTCACAGGATTTCCAAGACTGTAACTTTTACAGAAGCAGACTAC
>NW_004443961.1:7027084-7029350 GCF_000243295.1 Trichechus manatus latirostris
TTGATAATTTAGGGACAACAGTAAGAGATTTCAGTGTGGTGGGGGGAGAGGCTTACATGCCATACTAGATATGAACATTCTCCTACTCTCCAGACCCAGTCTTCTCCAAATGCAAGGTTTTCCAAAACTTTGGCAAAACTTTTGTTTCACAGACATTCCACTTGGAGAAAAGGAAATAGACCCTAATGTATCTTTATAACATTTTAATATTTATAGTGAGGATTACTTTGAATGGATGATATGATATAGCAAGAAAAGAAATGAAGTCAATGATAAGAAATCAAGTCAACCATAAAAAATGATGTCAGAAAAGAGTAAGGAGTCAAAAACGTTCAAGGCATGAATGATAGGAGATTGATATAAAACTTCTTGCTGCAAGCCATACTGAATGTTCGCAGTGGCACGTGGGACATTCCTGTGGGGGCTTCCTCTCATTTGTATGAGCAAATCCATCTGTAAATGATTCTCAGAGCTGCCCCTTGGCCAAATTTTGTTAGTTCTTTGTCCAGCCCGGTAGGATTACTTCACCTGTGCCTTTCCATACACACTTCCACATGTTGGGAAAGAGAGGTAAAGCATTGTGGAAAATACATCATTCCACTTTTAGAATCCAACTGTTGCTTGAAACCCATATTCCTTGGACTTTTCAGACTGTAACTTAACCACCAACAGTCATTGGAATAGTTGCTCAGAATCACCCAGAACCACACTTTCATTACCACCCAAAGTTAATGCCTTGCTATAGGTCAGATATAATCCAAGTAGAAATCAATGGGTTCAGCAAACATCATATGGAATCACTGCTGTGTGTTAAATTGCAGTGAGAGAAGCACAAGGGAATCAATCAATGCCTCCAGTTTATAATCTACAAAATAAACAAGAAATGGGAGATAACATTTAGTGACATCTTCTATGTGTTGGGCCCAAGTCAACTCATCATTTCATTTATATATTTAATTTAAACATCTAGTACAGAGTTCAATGCCTAGACACTGTCTAGCACAGCATTAGACCTTCATAACTATTTGCCAAATGAAGGAGTGAATGTATAATCCAATGAGGAATCCAAAACTCAGAGGAGTCATATAATTATTTGATGTCAGGTAGTACGTGTGAAAGCTTTTATTATACAAACAACCATGGCTCACCATTATTGAGCACTTTCAGTGTTCCAGGACCTGTTCTAAGGGTTTTGGAGTTAAGCAGACATGGACTTAACATTTCTGCCTGTCACAGTTACCAATGTGTGACCACGAGACAAAGTTGCTTGACCTTACTAAGCCACAGTTTCCTCATACACAACATATACTTCAGGGATCATGTGGGGATTAAATGAGATAATATGTAAAGTGCTTGACCTAGTGCCTGGCACAGAGTGGTGCCTTTGATGACAAAACTAGAATTGGAACACAGATGTGATAGGCTGAATAACAGCTCACCTGCCTCTCCCCAGCATATCCATATTCTAACTCCTGGCACCTGGGAATATATTACCTGACATGGCAAAAGGGCCTTTGCAGATGTGATTAAGTTAAGGATCTTGAGATGGGGAGATTATCCTGGATTATCTGGGTGGACCCAATATAGTCACATGGATCTTTGTCAGAAGGAGACTGGAAGGTCAGACTCAGAGAAGAAGATGTGACGGTGGAGTGATGCGGCCACAAGCCAAGGACTGTGGGCAGCCCCTAGGAGCAGGAAGAGGCAAGGAACAGATTCTCCCCTATAGCCTCCAAAAGAAACGCAGCCCAGCCAACCCCTTGATTTTAGCTCAGTGAGACCTGTTTTGAACTTCTGACCTTTAGAACTGTAAGATAATAAATCTGTGTTACTTTAGTGGTAATTTGTTATAGCAGCAATAGGAGACTAATACACCAGCACAAACTCTCTCCTTTACATCTAACTGGCTGATAAGAATTCTGAATTAAATAATAAAGAACTCTAATATTTGGCAGTCTAGAATTTGTTTTCTTTTGAATCTCTGTTCTCTTGATGGGCTTGCTGGTTCTTCCCTCATGGCCAGACGATGTGGCAGCCCTGTGTCCTCTGTCTGGTGCCCTTCTGTGGCTGCTATCTTGAGATATGCACAGGAAGAGAAAGCAAATGGGGAGAGAAGCAGAGTAGCCATTGGCAGAAATAAGAGCTTTGTTGAAGAAAGACAGACCCTCTGCATCTATGGGTAATGTCTTTCTAAGCTAGAAAATGGGTGCCTCCCTTGACAGTGCTTGGAATCTGAAGACTGTGTGTTTTTCTCCACCATTTCCCC
>NW_004443961.1:7029902-7033572 GCF_000243295.1 Trichechus manatus latirostris
AAAATTTGGCAATGGACATTGGTGATGGTTGCACAACATGATTGATGTAACTGGTGTCATTGTACACATGATGAGTTGTACATGTGAGAAATGTTGAACTGGAACATGTTGTGTTATATACATAATAATAAAAAAAGAATAGTCAGGGAAGCTGAAACTGCCTTAAAGGATGAACAGGAGAAGCCTTGCGAAGAATGAGGGTGAGGTGTTACAAAGGCCCTGAGGCTTAGAATTTCCAGAAATTGAAAGAAAACTGATTAGAATGTAGTGAGTGATAGCAGGTTGTGAAGCGTGTTTGGAGTGATAGTAGGGTCTAGCTCATGAAGAGTTTTATAGATAATAGTAGAAAATTTAATATGACTTTAAGTGCGGTTGGAAACAATGAGAGATTTTAAGCAAGCAGTGGAATAAGCTGATGCATGTTTAAAGGAGACCGTGCTTCTTGTTGTATGGAGTATGGATTTGAGAGGAGCAAGACCGGAAATGGGAAGACCAGTATGTAGGCTGTTAAAGTATTCCAGGTGAGAGCTGTTGAAGGCCTGGACTAAGGTGGTTGAAGTAAAATATATTTGAAAATAAAATTTGTGAGTAGATTGGATATGAGGGTTCCTGGCTTGAGTAAATGGGTAGATGGAGTGCCATTCCAAGTGAGATGGAGAATATAGAGGCAGAGAGGAAATGCTTTTGACAAGAGGATTGGGAGCTACATTTTGTGCATTTAATTTTTAGATGTCTGGAAATTATCCAAATGGAGTTGTCAGATTGGAAGTTGGATCTGTATATAATTCTGGAATTCAGGGTACAGGACTGGGTCAGAGATATCAACGTGCACATCGTTAGCATACTACAGTGCTTAAAGCCAAATGATTTGTGATATACCTGGAGAATATGCATCGAGCAAGGAGACTGCACAAGATGAAGACTTGAGGGCTTGCAGCACTGAGATGTCAAACAGAGAAGGAGCAGGATCCATGGAAATAAAAGAGTGCGGTCAGTGAGGATGGAAGACAACCAAGTGTTGGGATAGAATGCTAGAGGAGGAGGGAAAAGGCAGCTGTGTGAAATGCTGTTGAGGGTTCAAGTGTAACAAGGACAGAGAAGTGTTTTTGGAGTTGGCCAACATGGAAATCACTGATGGGCTTGACAAAATGAGGGTCCGTCTAGGCCATAAGGCAGATTGCAATGGTTTAAAAACTGAATGTAACATGAGGAACTGGAGGTGACATTTGTATATAGACAACTCTTTCAAGAAATTCAGTTATGATGAGGGGCAGAAAAATGGAGCAAAAGTTGTCAAGAAATATGTGGTCAATAGAGGTGTTGTGTGAGTGTGGGAAAGAGAGAGATGAGAGTAAAATGGTCTGGAAATGGTGATAGGGAACAAGGAAGAATTTTATATTATCACTGTCCCTGGAGTACATGCAATGTGGGAGAAAAAAACCTCTCTAGAACCAGGGAAACATATCAACCTGAGTATCTAAAGGAAGAAAGTAATAATCAGAGCAATTCTGATAGCCACAGAAGCACGGCAAAGGAGCATCATACTAGCAAATACTGGATGTGCATATCCAAATACTCTCTGAGAGGGAAGAGCATTCTGGCCAAAGCAACTGACCTATCTCATTCCCATTTGTGGAAACCACACATAAGGTTCTCAGAGCCTGGTGCCATTAAATGTTTGACTTAGATGACCAACTTCCCTTTGTCTGACTTCATGCTTACAAGCAACCTTCTCAGAGTGATTAGGTTTCCTGTGGCATATGTCAACAGGGAGATGTGCATGGCAGAGACCCCAACTATGAGGGGACCAGACAAAGTTAGAATCCTCCTACTAAACAAATGTCTCTTATGAGTTTTTCTATGGGAGCCAAGCTGGTCAGCTCAAGGATGCAGAGAAGTTCAGCTCTACAGAACCGCAATCTGAAGTATGGCAACTTCATCAAGTCTGCGTATGGTTCTTCTGGCAAAATCTATGCCTTATGCAGCACCTTTCTTTTAAGCTTCAGTAGGGATTGCATTGTTTACCTGTGCTGAAGAGGCGCTGGAAAGGCAAGTAAGGATCCTTCATTCTGGCCCACAATAAACTATGCATTCTACCTCTTACACAATATAACCAGACAATCATCAACTATGATCCTTAATAGTTTCATAGGTGCATCATTTCACAACCCCAAATGCTTCTACTTTTCTTTTAAAACTAGTGATTTCTTTCTTTCTTTCTTTTTTTTTTTTGCTGCCCAATTCTTATAGAAATAAAAGCAAATAAACAAGTTATAGGGAGAAAGAAGGCAGACTGGGATGGGCACTAAGGGAGCTTCAGGCCATTCGTAGAGCTCACAGTTCATTTGAAAGCTTAAAAAACGTCTAGCCAATACCTTCATAATTGCTGGAAGAATAGTGAGAAATGAACAGTTGGTGGAGTATAAGAATACTCAACCTTAGGTTTAAAAAAAAAAACAAAACAACACCTGGTTGTTCAAGTCCTGGCCATCCTCCTGCTCCATCATCAAAAAGCTTTTTGGTTCTAAATATTCAAGGAGCTGTTACCTTGTGCTATGTGCGCAGAATAAATAATGACGATAGGTTTCTTTCTCGTGTGCAGTCATTTTGCTACTCCCTTCTGTGACTTCTCTTGATAAATCATTATGATAATCATTCTTTTTAAGACTTCTTCATGTATTTTCCTGTCAAACAGGCAGAAAAATGATTGTTGGCCCTGGACAAACAAAGCCACAGTATAAATCCTATATTATATCAGTTAGGAATGTGTGTGTGAGTGTGTGTGTGTGTGTGTGTGTGTGTGTGTGTGTGTATAAGAGAGACAGACAGATAGACACAAAGAAGACAAAAATGTGGCAGAGTATTCTCTCTCAAAGTGGAACTCAACAGAACCATCAGGGCACAAAAGCAGGACATGTGCATGTATTCATTTATTCCACCAATATTTACACCTAATGTAAATAAGACACTGTTCTGAGGATTGGGCAGACAATAAAACACAAAATATTTTAGAAAACCTTGCCCTCATGGAAGCTTACACTCTGGTGGATGGCACTGGACTATCCTACTACATCTTTGATTAATATCTAATCTTCACTGGAAGTTTCCAGTTCAATGCACCCAGACCCATGGGAGTTAAAGGCTTTTTGCTTTCTGGGGGTAAACATGACCTGGTTGGGTACCTTGTCTTTCTAGATGACTTGAATAAAACAAGAAATGCCTTCCAGGTTTACAGAGATAAATAAAACTTGTGGCCAATGAGCAGAAGGCGATGACGGTATTATTTACAATAGAAAAGGAAGCAAATCCATAGAATAGCAAGATTAGATCTAGCAAGGTAGCATGCAGGTAGTCAGAAAGCAGGCACCAAATATGACTGAATCCTTCCCTTAGTAGCGTTAACATGGTCTTTTGTTCTATTGAATCTTCCATTTCATTTTCTGAGAAAACAGAAGTGTTTTTTCTCTCTCTCTCATTGGCAAATTCTGAAACACATGGAATATATTCTTTCCGTCTCTCTGTCCCTATCTCTCTCTCTTTCTCACATATACATACACAGTCACACATACATACCCATTCACATGCACACACACATACACACACTCACACTTATATACATACATTCTCACACACATACATACTCACACACTAACACACTCACATTCACACA
>NW_004443961.1:7033672-7035224 GCF_000243295.1 Trichechus manatus latirostris
ACACACACACACACACACACACACACACACACACACATAATTCTCCTCTAAGCCAGTTGATTCAGTAGTTCATCTCAAAACTGCTATCTGGAAATAAAGCCCATTTTCTTACTCTAATCAATCATCTTAAACTTCTCTTGGAAGTAAACTCAGAAAGTACATTGGAGTCATTTTCTTGGTTGCTGAAAATCCTGCCACTGCATTTGAGCACTGAGATTCTCAGGCTTTGCTACTGGGGTGACATGAACTGTCATCCCCCTTTTCTGTTTTCTAACATGGGGAAGGGAACGCAGAGGCAGAATGGGAACTTGTTACAGCCAGACTTGTCTGCTTGGCATCATTTATGGATTCCACGTCAACGCGCAAGATCCTCTATGACAATGAAGAGTGTAATTAGACTATAATTAGAAGTTAATCACAAATCTATAAAAGAAAGTTCAGAATATTGACAAAGGCTTTTCTTTCAGCAATATGTCTGTGTATAGTTAATTAATTGGTGGTAGCAAATTGGGTTGCTGGAAATGGTTTCTTCTGATCTCCAGTAATTTCTCATCTAGAAACAATGTTTTTAAAATCCAGACCACATCTGTAGGCACTCTCTGTGTGGCTCAGCTGTCCTGTAATGGAAGAAAAGATAAGCTATGCAGGACACCAGAAATCCTGTTGCCACTGATGACCCTGATGTAACTGATGCACCACTGGGATCAACTTTGTGAGTGACAGGACATGCTCACCTCTTCCTCAGGAGGCACTTCCCCCAAATTCCTCAGGAAAGTCAGTGAACAAGAAATACCTCAAAATCCACTGCACATGTGTAATCTGTGATACCTAACACATAAGATAAACAATTAAAAACAAAAACAGGAAACAGACAAGACTCTTTTTTTTTTTTTATTCATGTAAATAATTAAAACAAAAACAAAAAGCAACTCATGGTGACCCCATGTGTATCAGAGTTGAACTGTGCTCCATAGGGTTTTCAATGGCTGATTTTTTAAAAGCACATCATCAGGCCTTTCTTCTGAAGTGCCTCTAACCTACAACCTGTCAGTTAGCTGCTGAGCATATTAACTTTTGTACCACCTGGGTACTCCATAAATAAATAGTATTATTATATATATAAAAACAAAACCTATAGCCATTGAGTCAATTCTGACTCATAGAGACCCTATAGGACAGAGTAGAACTGCCCCATAGGGTTTCCAAGGAGTGAGTGGTGGATTTGAACTGCCAATCTTTTGGTGAGCAGCAGAGCTCTTAACCATTGTGACGCTTATATATATATGGTTGTTGTTAGGGGCCATTGAGACAGTTCTGACTCATAGCCATCCTATGTACAACAGAACAAAACACTGCCCAGGCCTGCTTCATCCTCACAATCCTTGCTTTGTTTGAGTTCATTGTTGAAAACACTGTGTCAATCCATCTCCCTGAGGGTCTTCCTTATTTTCGCTGACTCTCTACTTTACCAACATGATGTCGTTCTCCAGGAACTGGTCCCTCCTGATAATGTGTCCAAAATACATGGGACAAAGTCTCGCCATCCTTGCCT
>NW_004443961.1:7061104-7065857 GCF_000243295.1 Trichechus manatus latirostris
AAAGGAAGTACTTAAAGACAGCAGTGTCCAGGAAGAAGGGGACAGGGTTGGTGGAACAATGGTTAAGTGCTCAGCTGCTAACCAAAAGGTTGGAGGTTCAAACCCACTTGTTGGCTCTGTGAAAGAAAGATCTGGTGAACTGCTTCCATAAAGATTACAGCCAAGATATCCCTATGGGGCAGTTCTACTCTGTCACATGGGGTTACTATGAGTCAGCATCGACTCGATAGCACCCAGCAACAACAACATGATAGATAATGGAGTCCCTGGGTGGTGCAAATGGTTAACTCGCCTGGCTGCTAACTGAAAGTTTGAAGGTTCAAGTCCTCCTAGAAGCAGCTGAAGAGAAAGGCTTGGTGATCTACTTCTGAAAAAAATCAGCCACTGAAAACCCTATGGAGCACAGTTCTACTTTGACACACAAGAGGTTGCCATGAATTGGAATTGACTCAATAGCAACTGGTTTTTTTTCTAAGACATAAAACATTTATTTCTTTCTCTTTTGACATAATCTCAAATGTACAGACAAGTTACAAGTAGAGTACAAAGAACTCATTTATCCTGAACTATTTGATATAAATTGCTGACACAATGCCCCACTACCCTGAATATTTTAATATGTATTTCCTCCAAACAGGGACATTCTTTTACATAAATATGTTATAACTATCAAAATCAGGAAATTAACATTGATATATTATTACCATCTAAAACTCAGATCTCATCCAAATTTCACCAGTTGGCCCAATGATGTCCTTCATAGTAAAAGAATCCAATTCGGGATTACTTGTTGCATTTAGTTGTCCAGTCTCT
Organism: Trichechus manatus latirostris; assembly: GCF_000243295.1. Lineage (NCBI taxonomy): Eukaryota > Metazoa > Chordata > Mammalia > Sirenia > Trichechidae > Trichechus > Trichechus manatus. The sequence continues at coordinate 7,061,918 of NW_004443961.1, forward strand.
TGAGTCTCCTTCAGTCTGGAATAGTTACTCAGAGAAAGCACAAGATGAGCCTGGAATACCTTGTGCCAGAGAATAAGGATGTGCATAAAGAATTATGGGGACATGTCAAAAGGACACAGAAGCCAGCTTGAAGGGGCTATAATAGGCCAATCTGGGATAGCTTGAACACCCAAATAAATAACAGCAATGAGTTGTAATACATGAAATTACCAGTCTGTGCTAATGTAAATGAGTAAATGGAAGGTGTCATGAGGGATGAGATATTAACCTAGTCTCAAAGTACCTTCCTCTGAAGTATTTAATTTCAAAGAGGAAAGAGTAACTTCATAGGGGAGAAGCCTAGCAGACACCACCTAACTCTAATGACCAAAGTAAACATCAATAATGGGACAAATTGAAGTCACATGTCATCTGTTATGATGCAATGAGGAAAATAGAGCATCACTTCTGGGATACTGTTGCTAAAGATGGACAACCTTGATTTCATCATGAGGAAATATCAGACAAACCAAAATCAAGGTACATTCTATGAAATAACTAACCTGTCCTCTTCAAATGTCCAGATCATGAGAGTCAAGGAAAGATGGCAACTATTTCTTTTTTTTATTATAGACAATATCCTAAGACCTTTGCAAGTCCCTAAATGGAAGAGTTCTACCAGTTTCCCAGACTCCACAATGTAGATTAAATGTACCAACTCCACACAGCTGTTGTAAAGTTTAAATGAGATTCTGTATGAAAACGAGAACAAGGCCACGAGATCTGAATAATTAGTTAGGTTCCCTCTTTTAAGTACATGTTTTCCATATGTCAGTTGCATACCTCTGCCATGATTTTTGCCATTGTAATATATGACTGTACTATTATTTAGTTAATATTTATCCTGAAAACTCTCTTTTTTTTAACTAAAATAGATTTGGATAAAAATGAAACAGTATCACTACCATAGCTGTAAATTCATTGTCCCTGTTATAAATAGAATATAACTTCAAAATAAATATAAAATTCTCCACCTTCAGTCCATCTGGAGGCCACCTCCATTTGGATGGAGTGAAAAGATTCTAGAACCTTTCTTGCTACCCAAGATGTGGTTCTCAGGCTACGTCAGCATCACCTGTGAGCTTGTTGGAACTATAGACCCTCAACCTCACCTCTGCCCTACTGAATCAGTGTATTAGTGTCCTCGGACTCCTGTACCAAAGTACTACAAACTGGGGAGCTTAGACAACAGAAACATATTCTCTCACAGTTCAGGAGGCTGGAAGTCTGAAATCAAGGTATTGGCAAGTTGATTCCTTCTGGAGCTTGTAGTGGAGAATCTGTTCCGTGTCTCTCTCCTAGCTTCTGGTAGTTGCTAGCAATCCTTGACGTTCTTTGGCTTGTAGATCCATCACTCCAGTCTCTGCCTCTGTTGTCACATGGCATTCTCACCATGTGTCTGTCTATTCCTCACATGGCCTTCTTATGAGGACACTGGTCACTGAATTTAGCGCCCACCCTAATCCAGGATGATCCCATATTACCTTAACTGATTGCATCCACAAAGACCTTATTTCCGAGTAAGATCACATTTTGAAGTTTCTGGGGGACGTCAATTTTGGGGGATACTATTAAACCTAGTACAACTAGAATTTGCATTTTAACGATAACCTCAGGTAGCTCATGAGCACTGTTCCAAAAAGGCTCTTTTCCTGTGCCTAGAAGCTACCTCTGCCCAAATTTCACCCTCCAAATTTCACCCCCACACCTCTCCTTCAGTCTGCTTTGTATGAGATGAAACTCTTTATCCATAATTTAAATGCAGGACAATTTAAATCCTAACCTGGGTAGCTTACATATACCACTATGGTCATGGATTTAATCTCCTACAATTATCCTGTGTATCACCAGTGGTATGCCCATCATGTGAGAAAACAAGGCTCAGCCTTACTTCTGTGTTCCTGTTCCCCAGGCCTCCAGCATTTGATAGGTCACTAGGGTCACTCACAAAGAGTCAAGGCCAGAAGTATTAAATCTATAAGTGTCACGGAACATTTATTATATTCCCATTGGCAAGATTTGTATTGCTCTCCTAGGGCTTCAGTAACAAAGTGCTTAAACAGCAGTAACTATTTTTCTCAGTTTTGGAGGCTAGATGTCTCAATTCAGAGTGTCAGCAGAGCCACACTCCCTCAGAAGGCTCTAGAGGAAGATCCTTTCTTACCTTTTTCAGCTTCTGGTGGCCTTGGACATTCCTTGGATTGTGGCAGCATCACTCCAATTATTATCACCATCTTCACATGGCCATCTTCCCTGTATGGGTCTCTGTCTCGTATCTCTTCTTATAAGGACATCATCATTAGATAAGGGCCCACCATTTTCCAGTATGACCTCATGTTAACTAATTATATGTGCAAAGATACAATTTCCAATTAAGATTACCTTTATAGGTACTGGGGGTTAGAACGTAGACATAAACTTTGGGGGGGACCCAAATCAATCCATTACAAGGCTAGTTCTGTACCAGAAAAGAGCTTCTCCAGCTTCTTTTAGTTGATAAACTTCTTTAACTTTACTCCTTTATTATAGTTCTTAGCTCACCAAGCAACCTCAACTTGTAATTTGATGGGAAATAATGTACCATTCATGCTACCTGCATGACCAGAATATACATATTCCTATAAATTAATAACCACCAAGTATCTGTCATTTTTTTATACAGAGTGGCTAGTGTGTTATGATGTTGGAAGCTATGCCACCAGTATTTAAAATACAAGCAGGGTCACCCATGGTGAACAGGTTTCAGCAGAGCTTCCAAACTAAGACAGACAAAGAAGAAAGGCCTAGCAATCTACTTCCAAAAATTAGCTAATGAAAACCCTATGGATCACAACAGAATATTGTCCTATATAGTGCTTGAAGATGATCCACCTAGGTTGGAAGACACTCAAAATCGATAGTGACTGCAACAATGAACTAGAGCATACCAATGATCTTGAAGCTAGTGCAGGATAGGGCAACATTTCGTTCTGTTGTACATGGGGGTCACCACGAGTCCGAGCCGACTCGACAGCAACTAACTACAACAAAGACCATTTCAAGATCTATCCTGAAATACAATGCTGTCGGTGATAGCAAAATATCCATACTCCTACAAGGAAGACCAGTTAATACAACTATTATTCAAGATTATGCCCCAACCACTAGTGCTAAAGAGGAAGAAATTGAAGATTTTTATCAACTTCTGCAGTCTGAAATTGATCAAACACGCAATCAAGATGCATTGATAATTACGTTATTGAAATGTGAAAGTTGGAAACAAAGAAGAAGGATTAGTAGTTGGAAAATTTGGCCTTGATGATAGAAACCATACCAGAGATCGCATAATAGAATTTTGTAAGACCAACAACGTATTCATTAGAAATATCTTTTATCAACTACATAAACAGCAACTTTACATGTGGACCTTGCCAGATGGAATACACAGGAATCACATCAACTACATCTGTGGAAAGAGACACAGGAGAAGCTCAATATTATCAGTAAGAACAAGACCCGGGGCCGAGTGTGGAACAGACCATCAATTGCTCATATGAAAGTTCAAACTGAAGCTGAAGAAAATTAAAACAAATCCACAAGAGCCAAAGCACGTCCTTAGACTATTTCCCACCTGAATTTACAGACCATCGCAAGAAGAAATTTGATGCATTGAACACTAATGACTGAAGACCAGACAAGTTGTGGGATGATATCAAGGACATCACACATGAAGAAAGCAAAAGGTCATTTAAAAGACAGGAAAGAAGGAAAAGACCAAAATGAATGTCAGAAGAGACTCTGAAAGTTGCTCTTGGATGTAGAGTGACTAAAACAAATAGAAGAAATGATGAAGTAAAAGCACTGAACAGAAGATTTCAAAGGATGGCTCTAGAAGACAATGTAAAGTATAATGAAATGTGCA
>NW_004443961.1:7066422-7124175 GCF_000243295.1 Trichechus manatus latirostris
AGAAAGATATTTACCTGTTCTTTATTGACTATGCCAAGGCATTTGACTGTGTGGATCATAACAATTCGTGGATAATATTGCAAAGACTGGGAATTTCAGAACACTCCATTGTGCTCATGAGGAACCTGTACATAGACCAACAGGCAATCATTCAACAGAACAAGGGGATGCTGTGTAGTTTAAAATAAAAAAAGGTGTGTACCAGGTGTGTATCCATTCACCATACTTATTCAATCTGTATTCTGAGCAAATAATACAAGAAGTTGGACTTCACGAAGAAAAACACAGCGCTTTAACTATAGTGCATTCTTCATCACAAAAGTGCTTTGGACTGATTGCTATTAAAGAAAGCAGGGGTAGTAGAGAAACAAAGCAAGGAAGTGCAAAAGAGGATAAGATTTTGGTGCTTGGTTTTCTCTGAGAAAACCTTCAGAGAGTGCCCTCCCTCACTTTGACAGATAATGTATTCCTCCAGTAACACTTGCAGACTCTGTTTTCCTTCCGAGCTGCATGTGGTTCAGCTGAAGGCTTTGGGACTTTGCTATCATAACCATGGAACTCTTTCCTAATCAGTATTCTGCATTCCTTTTCCCTTTATCAAATAGTTCCACTGTGTATTGTCAGCCTTGAGAGTCACTGAACTCGTTATCAGCCTTCACTCTTGCTCATCACCTAACTTCTACTGTGTCTGGCTGCACTGTTCCATTGCTTCTTATGGCACTGTTGACAGTAGCCTAGTGCCTACATTTCTTATCCCATGGTGTCCCTGTCCCTGGTAGGGCTTGAGTGGGGCCTTAGAATAGAGGAGAGCACAGAAATGAGAAACACACCCTCTAGGCTTCGCATCAAAATTGGAATTTTCTATAAGACTTTTGTGTTATTGAGGAATAAAGAATCCATCCTTTTTTTTATTTCAACATGACCTAAAATCAGAGAGCCAAGGCTTAGGTGTACAGCCTGCTAAAAACCAAAACCCAGTTTCCACTGGGCATGGATGAACTTAAATTCATTTCCATTTAAGGAATTTAAAAGGCAAAAAGAAAAAATTAAATGCCCTAGAGGAATTTAAACCTTCCTCCTTCTCATAGGAGTTAATGCTCCGAGTTCTTTTTCTAAAAGTTACAGTCTTCAGTGTAATTCAGGAAATCTTAGACCTATTACGTGTAGCTTTTCCAACCTCAAAGTGTTCCCATCAGGGTTCTGTGGCTCAAATGAATTAGATGAAGCCAACCCCCAGAATGAGCTCTGTTCTATGAAACATCAACCAAAAATAGATGTATTTACTTTTTCCTGAGAGACCTTTTTGAGTCTGGGGAGAAAGATGCAAGCAAGCACTCTGTTATCTACCGCAAAGACCCATGAAAACCCCAGTGGTTAGTGTTGCCCAATGAATTAATGAAAGAGTCACATCTGGAATATTGAGTATGGGGTCGTTCTGGTCATAAGCACTCAAGAAAGTTCTAATGGCACTGGAAACAGTTGAGAAAATGGCAAAGAAAACGCCTAAGAAGAAGGAAAAGCTAGAAAGAAAAAAAAAAAAGAGAGAGAAGATTGAAAAGAAAACAACAACTAATCAATATTCCTGCCTAGAAAGATAAAACTGGGTATACTTGAAGTCTAAAACATTATGATGAGTATAGTTGGTAAAACGTTTTGCATGTCAGCTCAGTGTAGGGCTCTATGTTGGGTACCATGGAGGAAACAGGGATGAGCAAGACCAGGTTCTTGCCAAGGAGTTGTATGAAGTTTAGTGTAAGTTCAGCAAATGACTTAAATAAGAACAATGCAAACAAAATTTGGCACATGTCTAAGAGATGTGTAGATAAAGCATTCCATCATTTCAGAGCAAGGACAATGCCAGGTGAAGCGATCAGGAAGGGCGGCATAGATGGAGTTGCATCTCAAAAGATCAGTACAACCAGACATGCACATATCAGAAACAAGAGCGTAGGATGTAGAGGGACCACAGGGGGAAAAGGTGCAAGGTCCATGTATTAGTTAAAATTTGCTGGTATAACAAATAAATCTTGAAGTCTCAGTGATTTAATACAATAGACGTCTAATTCTTGTTCCCATAAAGTCCCAAATGGATGTTTCTGTTTTGTAGTGACTATCTGGCAAGTGGTGATTGATGGAACAGGTGATTTCCATCTTGTGGCTACACCATCATTAAAACAGACCCTTCAAGATCACCGTGCTCACCTACATCAAGCTGGTAAAAGGAGAAAGGGCATGGAGGGAAATGCTTGGGTAGGGTCTTATGGGTCAGGCCCAGCAGTGGTACAAAGCACTTCTGCTTATATGCTAGTCACATGGCCACACCTACCCGCCAAGGGGAGTTGGAAAATGTAGTCTACTGAGAAGAAAAATGTGTGCCCACAAAGTTGAGAAAATGGGTTCGATGAGTGAATAGCTAGCCTCTCTCTTCCACAGGGAGGAAAGCCTATCTGGACAAGCGTAGGACAACAATCCAAATCTGCGTGGTGCCCAAAGGCTGCACCCGATTTCCAGATAGCCAAGAGGCCCTTAGAAAAAGGGCACCAACAACTCATATGGATTGCTCCATAAACATCACGTCCTTCGCACCAGAGCCTGAACACACGTTAGCACGTAGAAAGTAGCTTTCATTACTTATAAGAATCAGACAGAATACAACAGGAAAATTTCAGTCACGAGCAGTCCCCCCTCCAAAGCTGTCTGGGCAGAGAGGAAGACTCTTCCTTGCACACCCCACTTGGGTGAGGGGCTTAAATGGGACCCTACCTGCTGCCTGTCTCTCCCTGGCCAGGTAGGTCCACTTGGGTGGACAGTAAGCTTATGCTGTGTGTACCCCACCTGTACCATCGCTGAGGAGACTAAGAGGACTTCCTCTCCCAGCTTTTTATACCCCCAGCCCATGTGAGTAATCATATATTTGTAATCCTGCTGACAAACATCCTACTGCATCATCCTTCCTGAGGAGGACAGGGGTGGTTAGCCCAGAATTGTATTTTGTTAAGCTTGCTAACAAACATCAGGCCTCACTGGGGGCAAAGGTTTGTTCTGAGGCCAGCAGATGCCAGCAGGGAGAGAGACAGAGAAAACCATGGCCACCTGGCTCGTCCAAAACACTTGCTCCTCACAAGAAATAATTCAGTTTGGTTGAAATAGAGGGTAAAGGATGAGATAATCATTTGAGATAAAGCTAAAGAAGTGGGTTGAAAGCAGTTCTATTTTTGAACGATTGACTGATTCTCTTATTCATTCCTTTAACAAAGATTTATTAAGCACTTGCTATATGCCAGACACTGTACTAGATGCTGAGGATTCAATACTGAATGTGTCTAGTGGAGAAGGCAGTGATGAGAGCAAATATCCCGAGCACCATAATAGAGGTATGTGTCAAATGCCGTTAAAACACAAAGCAGAGGTAATAACTCTGCTGGGAGGATGTAGGATTGGAGCTGAAACAGGATGAGTCTTTTTGTGTTGGGTGGGTGGGCACTGGGGGAACATTCCAGATAGCGAAAACATTGGTAGGAGAGGCACAGGTATACGGAAGGGCATGGTGAATCTGTCAACAAAGTCACAGATAATCTGGAATTTTTCACAGGATCTAGTTTATTAGAAACTGGACCAAACTAGTAGGGTTGGGAAGTATAAATTCAGGACAAAACAACCAACAACAAAACCTTTCACAGTGGATCCGAAACTTACAGAACTACAAAACTTGTTTTCTTAAGAGGTGGTAAAGGTTAAGAATACACACACTTACCAGAAGGTTTGCAGAGATAAATTTAAGGTTGAGAAATTCACCATGTATTATTAAGAGAAGGCGCCCTGGTGGTGCAATGGTTAAACGCTCGGTAGTTTGAACTCATCAGTCTCTCTGTGGGAGAAAAGACCTGGTGATCTGCTCCCGTAAAGATTACAGCCTAGAAAACTCTATGGGGTCGTTCTCGCTGTCCAATAGGGTCACTATGAGTCAGAATCGACTCAACGGCCTGTAACAACAGCAATTATTAAGAGAAATAGGAATGTTTCCCCTGATCATTTGCAAATAGTCGTTTACTCAGAAGATATTGCTGGGGGTTGCTGTCAAAGATGTGGGCTTCGAAGTCAGATAGACTTGGGTTTGAATCATAGATGCAGCCCTTGGTAGCTGTGTGACCTTGAGCAGTTACCACGTTTTTCTCAGCCTCAGCTTTCCTTGTCCGTAAAATTAAAAACTAGTTGCCATCGAGTCAACTCTGACTCATGGCGACCCCACGTGGGTCAGAGTAGAACTGCGTTCCATAGGGTCTTCCATGGCTGGTTTTTTGGAAATAATCTTTTGGTTCATTTAAATCTTTCATTTTTTTTCTTACAACATGAACAAAATCAGGTTGTCTTAGCAAGGAATAAAGAGGAAACGGTTGCTGGATTGATAACCCATAGTGTCTGCCATGGTCACATTGGTGGGAATTATTGTTAGGTGCCGTCGAGTCAGTTCCCATTCATAGTGACCCTATGTACAACGGAGCAAAACACTAGCTGGTCCTGTGCCATTCTCACAGTCGTTGTTACGACTGAGCCCATCATTGCAGTCACTGTGTCAGTCCATCTCATGGAGGGTCTTCCTCTTTTTCGCTAACCCTCTACTTACCAAGCTGATGTCCTTCTCCAGGGACTGGTCTCTCTTGATAACTGTCCATGGTGGGAATTAGGAGAGAAATAAATACATCCTAATTTGTAATGGGAGTCCCTAGGTGGTGCCAAAGGTTAATGCTCTTGTCTGTGTTGGAGGTTCGAGTCCACCCAGAGGTGCCTTGGAAGGAAGGGCTGGCGATCAACTTCTGAAAAATCAGTACCTGAAAACCCTACGGAATACAATTCTACTCTGACACACATGTGGTCACCTTGAGTTGTAATCGACTCTACAGCAACCATTTTTTTAGTTTGCAATGAGATTTTCCCACCTCTTTATAAGGATTATTTTGGAGGTGAGTGGTAAATCAAATCGTGTTGGTTGAAGCCTGGTAGCATAGTGGTTAAGAGCTTGGCTGCTAACCAAAAGGTCAGTTCAAATCCACCAGCTGCTCCTTGGAAACCCTATGGGGCAGTTCTACTCTGTCCTATAGGGTCGACGGCACTTAACAACAACAACGACAACATTGGTTGAGTCAGAGAAAGCCTGATGATTTACCCAGAGTTGGCAATCTGCTTCTGAATGGTTACAGCCATTGAAAACCTTATGGAGCAGTTCTGCTGTGCACACAGGGGGTCGCCATGAGTCGGAATCAACTTGCGGCAACAATAATAAGCCTGAGCCTGCAGAGAGGATGGCAAAGGAGCTGCTCTGATTGCACGCTAGGAGTTGTAGCCAGATGTGTCTCTGCCTGGTAGAACCAGACCGTGAGTGATTCTCTTGTGGAAGCTGCAGAATTTAATTTTTCTAATGTACATGACCACACTCTGCTCCCATTCCCACCCCCTTCCTTGGCTCCTTCTGCATTTAATGTAAATTGAATTCCAAGGGAATAATACAAGGATTGCATACTATTCATTTCAGCCTGTTGACAGGCAATTTTTCTAGAGGATCCTGCCGGGGGATTTGATAGCGAGAAGGCAGTGTGAAAATGTGATATATGGTACGCTTAGAGCGTTTGTCCCCAATCTGGTGTTCATGGGCTGCTTTGTTCTTATGTCTTATACAGTTTGGGATACTATATTTTTGTACCTTAATCAGTTTCAAAATTAATAAACCAAATTTTTTTTTTGTTGTTGTTGTTTTTTAAAGTTCCAAACCACATAATGTGCTTGCCAGTACTGATTGCTTGAGGCTCAACAAGCCTGTCATAGAAAATAAATTTAGTTGGGTTTTTGATAAATGCTGCATTGCACACAAATACTCTGATTCTGTCTCTGAGTGCATTGCTCTTCGAGAAAGAATTGCTCACATTTTACAGGAATAAAAATTCTCTCACATTGTCACACCGTAACTACATGCATGCCTGCTGACACCTTCCAAGGCAAAGTCCAGCTCTACCTTTGAGAGTGCTGCTGTCTCCAGACCAGTGGCTCTGAAACTTTAGCATGCCTCAGAACCTCACCGAAGGCTTGTTGAAATGAAAATGGCTGGGCCCCACCACCAGAGTTTCTGCTTTATTGGATCTGGAAGGGCTCAAGAACTGGCATTTCTAAGTTCCCAGCTGATATTGGTGCTGTCATCTGGGGAACACATTTTGAGAAGCCCAGCTCTAGGCCATGTGCCTTCAGGTCTGAAAAGATTCTGTCTAAGAGGTAGCCACAAATCAACATGTGCGAGAAAGGGGAAATGATTTTCTTAATAGTGAAGAGTATTTTCTTACCCTTCAAAGGAAGCCTATTTGACTTTCAATTATCTTCATCCAATGAAAATATTGATATGAGTCATCCAAAATGGCAGATCATCAAAAACCATTGTAGTGTAATCAGTCTAGGACTTCCAGTTGACCGCTGATGCATAGGAGAAAGAGTACTGAATTGAAGGCCAACAGAACAATAAACCTGGGTTCTATTCTTAGTACAAACTGGCAGTATGTCTTTGGCCCAAGACTGGCCATGCCTGTAAATTTCATCTTTAGACAAAGACTATGGATTGTGTTGATTGCTAAGGGCCCTCCCAGCCCTAACCTTCCATGAGTCTGATCCTAACCAGGAGCTAGAAGAGTGCGCCAGGCCCATCTATTTGTTTGGACATCTAAGAGCAAAGGAATCCAAAAGAAAGCGGGGACAGAATCTGCCTCAGAGCCTATAGCCATGGGTTTGCCAACCCTGGTGTCAGGAAGTGAAGAGAAGAAGAGTCAACTGGAGCTTCAAGGTATTCAGGACTGCTTGACCTAGGGTAGGACTAATTGGATTACCAAAAAAAAAACAAAAAACAAACCTGTTGCTGTCAAGTTGATTCTGACTCACAGCAACCCTATAGGGCAGAGTAGAACTGCCCATAGGGTTTCCAAGGAGAAGCTGGTGGATTTGAACTGCTGACCTTTGGTTAGCAGCCAAGCCTCCCTTGTCAGTAGAGCTGCCATGGGTCACTAACAATCTCCAAGTGCTAACAACTCTGTCACACACCCCCCTCCACTGTGCCTTCAGCATTATTTCAGCACCACAGTTCCTCAACTGAAGGAAAGGCGCCATCACCACGTTTTCAGTGGGAACTCCCGGGCTTTCTCTGGAAGCGTCCCATCCGGGTAACTAACACATCTGCCTCCGCTTAACTTCAGGCATCTGAAAGGGTTACAGCAGAAAGGTGAATGCTTTCGGTTTCCCCTCAGAATCCCAAGCAAAGTGTGTGGGAAGCAGACAGAGGGGCAAAGGGCATTTAAAACGGAACCTATTGTTGTGTCGCATGGTCAGCTGCACGTGTGTGTCTATTTGTCTCCTTTGCAAGACTGTGGGCTCCTTTAGGCTGAGGGCTGTGCTGTCTCCATCTTTGCCTCATCCTTGAGCTTGTCGATTGACAGAACCTAGAACAGGAGTGTTTTCTAACGGTTTGCTAAAGGGAGAAGCAAACGGATGTGTGAATGCTGCTCTGTGTGTGGAGGTAAATATGAGGGCTATCTTCTAAGTTTGCTTGTTTCTCTCAGAAAACTCTTCAAAATCAATAAAAGTTATTAAATGGATAATGGAGTAATTTTTATATGAAAACAGAAAGTGTATTGGAAGCTCAGAAACCCCTTTGCCTCAGTTAAGGAAGCATTAAATGGATGGAAGAATAAACTCTTTTACAGAAGTTATAGGGAAAACAGGATTGCTTGCGACTTGCAAAACTAACATCTGAATTTCTGAATCTTGATTAACTTCCAGTAGGTCTGAAAAGTAACTATGGGATAAAAAGGTAAGTAAACAGCTTCCCTCTGATCTTGACTTTGTGACTCATCCACGTTCTCATCCCTCTTTGTTGTTTAATAATAATAATAACAACAGTGATGCTAATAATGACTACCTTTGATTAGGCTGTAAGACCCAGACCGTGGGCAAGCCTTGTTTTCCCCATTTACCACAGCAATCTGAGAGGTAGGTGCCACAATTATCTTTGGAAAGACGCGGCAACTTGCTCAAGGGCATCTAGCTGGCAGGAGTGGAGGCAGGGTTTGTGCTGAGGTAGTCTGCCTCATCAGCGCACTGTGCTGGGCGTATTGATGGCAATGTTACTTTAGGGAAATAGCCTGGTGCAGGCTGAATAAAGAAACTAATTGCTGTTGAGTCCATTCCAACTCACAGTGATCCCATGTGTGTCAGAGTAGAACTGTGCACCATAGGATTTTGAATGGCTGATTTTTCTGATGTAGATTGCCAGGCCATTCTTCCAAGGCACCTCTGGGTGGACTCCAACCTCCAATCTTTTGCTTAGCAGCTGAGTGCATTAACCATTTGCAGCTTACAAACTAAACCCTAAATATTCAGGGAGAGCATTCTGACAGACCCACAGTTCTGAAAAGACAAACATCTTTTGTCTTTATGGTCCGAAGTCTAGGTGGGAAGAAGAAATAGAACTCCCAGTCCTGCTGGGCTGAATAAAGGCTCCCCAAAGATGTCTATGCCCTAATCCCGGGTGCCTGTAAATCTGTTACTTTACATGGCAAAAGGAATTTTGAAGATGTGATTAAATTAAGGTCTTTGAGATGGGGAGATTATCCTGGTGGGCCCAATGTAATCACAAGGATCCTTATAAGAGGGAGACAAGAGGGTCAAAACAAGAGAAGGTAAATGTGACAAGACAAGCAGAGGGAGAGAGATGTGAGGATGGAAGAAGAGGTCCAAGTGATGCGGGGCCATGAGGCGAGGAATTTCGATAGCCTCTAGAGATTGGAACAGGCAAGGACACAGAGTTTCCCCAGAGCCTCCGGACCAATTTTGGACTTCTGGCCTCCAGAAGAAAAGAGAATAAATGTGTGTTGTTTTAAGCCACTGAGTGTGTGATAAGGAACCCTGGTGGCACAGTGGTTAAGCACTGAGCTGCTAATCAAAAGGTCGGCGGTTCGAACACACCAGCTGCTCCATGGGAGAAAGGTGTGGCAGTCTGCTTCCGTAAAGATTACGGCCTCGGAGACCCTATGCGGCACTTCTACTCCGTCCTTTAGGGTCACTGTCAGTCGGGATGAACCTGACAGCAGTGGTTCGGTATTGGGTTTAACTGTGTGGTATCTTGTTATGGTAGCAATAAGAAGCTCATACCCAGCTGGTGTAACCTGGTGTTGAGGTCACCTGCCCAAGGTATTGAACGTGCCAGCACAAGGCCCTACATCTTCTGCTGTAACTGCTTCAAAGACCTCAGTCTAGAGAGATCCCCAGCTTCACCTGCTGCTTTATTTATCAGAACATAAATATATGCCATTTCAGAAAGTGGATGCCATTCCAGCATATTCACAGCAATCAAAATAGCAAACAGACAGGAAATTGCCATAATAGCACTTATTCTTGGCCTCACTCTGACTTATAAAATGACATGCCCGCAAGATTTGTAAAAATCTCTGCTTCTCTTTGCCCTCTCCCTCCTTTCTAGATCTTTCTTTTCTCTCTTTGCTAAGAAATAAAACCCCTTAGCAGAAAGTTTCCCTTCACTTATGGATAGTGTGAGCTTTGGTTTTCTTTCTCTTTAAGTGAGGGTATTTTTCCCCATTTAATTATTTTTATGACATGTGTTCATCTAGAAATGAAAGAGAATTTTGAATTGGCAAATGTAAATGTGAGGAATACCAAATCTAAATAATTTTCTCTCTGATTTAGGGGGGAAATAGTTAGGCCTTCTTTAAGTGTATTAAAATTATACGTTAAAGAATGTGGAGTTGGTTTAAACTTTAGAAAGAAGAGAAGAAAATCAGTATCTTTTGGGTACCTATCACATGTCAAGGGGCCCTGGTGGCAGGGGTAAGAGCTCGGCTGCTAATCAAATGTCAGCAGCTCAAATCCACCAGCTGCTCCTTAGATACCCTATGGGGCAGTTCTACTCTCGCTATGAGTTGGAATTGACTTAACGGCAATGGGTATTATATGTCAAATGCTTTATGGATCCTATCATATTTACTTCTCACAACATATAAATGGTAGGTTTTATCCCCAATTTTTGGATGAAGAAACAGACAGAGAGATGAAATCACTGGTAGAGGTCTCATCACTTCAAAAAAGAAAAGTCAGATTCTAACTCAGGTCTAGGTCACTGTAATAGGAGCCCTGATGGCGCAGTGGTTGAGTACTTGACTGCTAATGGAAAGGTCAGTGGTTCAAACCCACCAGCCGCCCCACAGGAGAAAGATGTGGCAGTTTGCTTCTGTAAAAATTATGACCTTGGTGACCTTAGTGGGCAGTTCTACTCTGTTCTGTAGGGTGACTATGAGTTGGAATCAACTCAATGGCAATTTTTTTTTTTTTTTTAACTATATACCCCATGAAGGGTTGGTTTTTGTTTCATGCCGACTCTAAGATGGGCCACCACCAAATAGCTTTCTGAAAACTTCCTGACACCTGGGAGCAGGTGGGGATTCTAGAACCATGCGTCTGTCTCATCTGCTTGAGACATTCCCCAGCTAGTTTCCAGCTGTCTGTCCTTAGTACCACCCTTCCTCTTCACAGGCCACCCCCTGTCCTCCAAGCTGTAGAAGGTACTCTGCTCATTGACTCAAATCCTTGTCTTCATTCTTCCTTGCACATGTCATGTTTGATAGTGATAGAATGGCAGAGAAGGCCTTTGGGACATGACCCAGGCAGACCTCATCCATCCACACCATGCTCCATTCCAGAATATGGTTTCCCATCCACTGGTGAAATCTGGTTTCTTTCCCTGTTATCTCTTGCTGTTAGTTGCAAAACTAGGTGCCCATCATGAATACATCTGGTAAGGATGACTCTTTTTGATGTCATCAGATATCGGTGTATACGAAGAGGCAGAGTATCAGTTTGGATTAATGAGTTATGGGGGCAAGAAAGAGAACAGTGCATATCTTTGTGACATAAGGAAAGGGCATAAAAAGCATGGCTTAGTAGGAAAAAGAAAACCTTCATGATAAGAAAAAACTAGGGAGCTTAAGACTAAGTGCATATGGAGGTATAGCAGATACACTTTGACAAGCATGTGGTCTGATTTTTCCACAGCACTTCGTGTCTGTAGAGTTCAATGCCACCTAAAAGCAAAAGAGAAGCTTGCTAAAGATAGGGGAAAGGACATTTAGTGGACAAGTAGCTTGCCTTGATGTACTGGCTCTTCCTGTTTTGCCCCCATCTCCCCGATTCATCTTCTGCCCTACTCTGTGCTCCTCGGACCTGAACCCTGTAGACCACATCATCCAGGCTCTGCTGAACTTGACTTCTGATTGGGTTTAGCCAGTGAGATGCACCAGCAGATTCTAGGTTGGGAAGATAAAGAAGTCAAGGCATTGCTTCCCTGCTCTCTTCCTGTTTCATGGATGGCTATATCCTTCCACCATGTAGCTCTTGCAAGGGACCCCTCCTCCATGGGCCCAGCTCTCATTGACTCTGATAACAGTCTTCCCTTCCTTTGTGCCTTCATGTATAGGAGCAGTAGTGACTTCCTACTACTACTAATGTCTGGGATCCTCAACCTCCCTTGTTGGTCATCTTAACCTGCCCACTTTCAATGCAAATAGTTCCTTCATTAAAACCTCCTCAGCTCAACCTTCTGTGTATAATTCTGTTTCCTGCTGACACCCAGACGGATGCACAGCGAGATGTCCTTTTAAAACAACCGTCCAGAACCTTCTAAATAGAACATTCCCCTGCACCTATGATTGTTTCTTTTCTTTTGTCCCAGTATCAAAGCTAGTCATACTTTTAAACCTGAAGTTTGGTGCTTATTTTCCTTTGTACCTGGGGAGCTACCTTTACCTCTTCTACAGGAAGAAATAAGGTAAAGTTGTACCTCTTTCAGAGCATCATGGACTCTGTTTTCCTGGAGGGTCAAATCAGTGCCTGCCTAGAATTAGCCTCCTGTGAAGCTACATGGCCTGTCTGTCTACAGCTCTCTTAGCTTAGGGACAGTCTCTCAGAGAGAGGTTTTCTTTGCCATATAACATCCGGATCACAGTGAGGTTCCACTGTGCTTGTTTCTAGGCCCCACAGTGTCCCTTTTATGGTTTCACAATCCCTGTGTCCCTAATGTCGCAGACACTTTTAGAAAATTCCACACAGCCATATACAGTAAAATGTTGTAAAGAGTTGGACTCTTACCTCAACCAGGCAAAAGTCTGATGAAAAAGATTTTGTGCTGGCCCTGAAGGTCAGTATTTATGGCACTTTATTATTTATAAATAATGTGGGAATTATTATAGCAATAAAAGTTGGCGTTCCAAAGAATGGGCATATTAGAGATGGCTAAATTATGGTGACATTGAGATCATAGGTCACTTCTGAAGCTTCATTGCAAACCAGTGGAAAATTACCACCAACTTGACTGCCAAGCTACAGGAAAATCTTGAAAGACATAAAGAACAGTGGGAAATTCTTCTACACAAGAAGAATGAGGACGGCAAGGTTGATCTACCCCCATGTGTCTGTCAGTTTGTTGTACTGTGGTGGTTTGTGTGTTGTTGTGATGCTAGAAGCTATGCCACCAGTATTTCAAATACCAGCAGGGTCTCCCACGTTGACAGGTTTCAGCAGAGTTTCCAGACTAAGACAGACTAGGAAGAAAGGCCTGATGATCTATTTCTGAAAATGAGCCAATGAAACCCCTATGGTTAGCCCTATGGATGACAATAGAATATTGCCTGATATAATGCTAGAAGATGAGCCCCCTAGATTAGAAGACATTCAAAATACACAGTGGCTGCAACAATGGGGTTGAGCATACAAATGATCGTGAAGATTGTGCAGGGCCAGGCAATGCTTTGTTCTGCTGTACATGGGCCCGCCATGAGTCAGAGCTCACTGGACAGCAACTAACAAGAGCAAAAACAGTATGTTGCTCTAAGGGCAGGGAACATCTTATCTACAGACTTGGATAACTTTGGGTTTTCTTAGTTTCTCAGAGCTGCTATAACACAAATACCACAGATGGGTGGCTTTAAAGAACAGAAATTTATATTCTCACAGTTCTGGAGGCTAAAGTCCAAATCAGGGTGTCAGTAGTGCCGATTGCTTCCTTGTAGATAGTCCTGGGAGTTTCTTGGTTCCTTGGCTTGTGAAAGATTCTCACATGCCGTCTATCTTCCCGTGTGTGTTTCTCCATGTCTATCCTGGCCTTTTTATAACTCAGAAGTGATTAGATTTAAGATCCACCCTACACTGGCATGACCTCATAACATAACAAAAGAAAAACACTATTTCCAAACAAGATCCCATTGACAGGTACAAGGACCAGGAATGCAACACACGTTTTTTTGGAGACACAATTCAATCCATCACGAGGCTCAGAAAATTGAGAGATTTAAAGGACAAATATAAGATAATATCTTTCTTCTGGAAGGAAAGTTGTGGGACTACAGTATTGTTGGAACACTCTCAGGAATTATCCTTGTTGAGCTAGAAGCCACTTGACTGCAGAAGATCACCATCTAATCACAAGATCTACTAATTTTTTTTTTTTTAACACTCCTTTGGAAAGACTCTATTTTATATCACATTCCTATCTCAGTCCTTCTCTGATCTAAATGCCCCAAAACCAAGGATCCGTTTTCATTTGAAAGCTGAATTAACATTTATTGCTCTAGGAAGCAGACTAGTTTTAAAAGTCGAACTCTAATTCTGACTGATACTGAGACTTCTGAGATGGGAAAGAGCTCAGAAAATTATTTTCATAACAAGTCTTCTAATCATACTGTTTCTGGCTATGGGCAATAAATTGATTTAGTTCAGAAAAATCATCCCTGTGGCATCTGGAATCTAAAGACAACCAGGAAGTTCTTGCTCTGTTGGAAAATCTCCTGCCCAAAGAACATCAGAGATGCCTAGCTCAACAAGGATAATTCATGATGAACCTCTGAACATTTGAGAAGAAACAAAATAACCATCCAATCCTTTGACAATCACCTATCTCTCTATTTTGTTTTTCCTATGTTTAGGCATTCTGAATGTTTATTCTCTTTTCTTGGGGTTCATTTCACACAGTGTAAAATTTCTGTAAATATTTTTCTTGCTCTAAGGAAAATGTATTCTTCTAACAGGTCTATTGAAGTTCTTAAGCAACCTTCAAACTATCAATTATGTAGAGATTCGGCTAGGGAGGAGGTAGATTAAATTCAAGGATGATTGCCATGTAATCCAGACAGCGTAAATAATAACGTACTTAGTGCAGACTAGTTTGCAAGGTGCACGACCATCTCTTGGCTGTGTGTGCCTGGGGAAAGAATAAGAAACCAAATATTTACGATTTATGATTCCTTACTCTCTGTTGGGAGTTGCCTTATAGGTAATCTAATCTTTTCATTAGGGGAATCAAAATAACCTTCAGTACTGTATGTCTCTTCCTTCCTTGACTTTCTGCATTCTTAGGGTTAGGGTCAGGATGCTCCCAGAATTTGTGGGATAGGGAAGTGGGGAAGCTGAGGCAAAGCCACTAAACTTGATTGGCTAGAAGAAAAGTTGTGTTTCTATGATCTGTATCCCTATGCTATTTTAGGTTGTACCACATGCTTTGGAACGCAGAAAGATCTGGTTTCTGAAATTAAGGATTTAAGCTTTCATTGTTTGAACGTTCACTGTGTACCCTCCTATGGTTTAAGGTTCCTCCACTCTTAAATTAATAGTGAATTTGTAGTTGTTCATGGTGGTAGGTGTTGTTTAGTTGATTTCATAGTGACCCAAAGAGACAGAGTAGAATTGCTTCATAGGGTTTTCTTGGCTGTAATCTTTAGGGAAGCAGATCACCAAATCTTTTTCCCACAGAGCTGCTGAGTGGGTTCGAAGCACCTTTTTCAGTTAGCAGCTGAACGCTTAACCATTGAGCCACCAGGGCTCCTAATAGTGAATTGGAAAGTACTAAGAAAAGGTGTTTAAAAATTAGCATTTGATCGAGGCTTTTCCTGTAATAGAATATGAAGAATTCCAATGCATTGAAAAGAGAAAGTTGGTATCTCTCTCAAGTACAGACCAAATTTTAATGGATTTACCAATTTTAAGAAATTTGAATATCTATCCTATCTTATTCAAATAGGGAGGGTATAATATAAGGTACTTACTGTATTTTTCTTCATTGTGGTGACGTTTATTTGATCTTGAAGGTATAGATTATTTCCCTGACCGCTTCATATATTTTATAGCCACGTGGGCCATATCTTTCAATTCTTTTGTCTCCCCCACAATTCTATGCACATATTCTTATGTATGCAAAGTTGAGACAACCATCGTAAGCCAAATTGTAGCTCATTGTAATAACTCAGGAAATGCATGAGTCAGGATAGGCTAGGATATGCTGCAGCAACAAACAACCTGAAAATGTCAGCAGTTACAACAAAGGAGCATTTCTTTCTTGGGTTAGCTGAAGCTCTGCTTCACTTTGTCTCCACCTTGGGATTCAGGCTAATGGAAGAGTGTCTATGCTGAGCATTGGTAATACCATGACAGGGACATCTGTGGTTCAGTAGTAGAATGCTTGCCTTCCATGTAGGTTTCCCAGTCAATGTATCTCACATGCAGCCACCAACTGTCTATCAGTGGGAGACTGAAGATTGCTATGATGCTGAACAGGTTTCAGTGAAGCTCCCAGACTAAGACAGACTAGGAAGAAAGACCTAGTGATCTACTTTTGAAAATCAGCCAATAAAGACCCTCTGGCTCACAGTGGTCCAATTTGCATTTGCAACTGGTCATGGGGATGGCACAGGACCGGGCAGCATTGCGTTTCATTCTGTTGTGCATGGGTTCACTATAATTCAATGACAGCTGACAGCAACAATGTCAAGCCAGAGGACAATGAGAGCTGGTGATCATGTACTAGCTCTTAAAGTTTCTTCTCACACATATCACTTCCACATCTCATTGGTTAGAGTAAGTTATAAGGTGACTCCTGAGTCCAGGGTGGAGATGTATTCTGCAGTGAGGGGGACTGCAGGAAGAGAAATTCGATTACTGGGTAAACCATGATCGAATCTTCCACAGGAGGCATGAGGGTTGGAAGGGAGAAATACTGGGGCAGTGTGGAGGATGCATATATAATGCTTCTGTCCCTAGGCCAGGCCCTCAGCAGCCATTATTCACCACTTTCCTGTCTCTCATGACCTTGTGATTAAATTAATTGGTTAAGGAAAGACGGTATATATTTCATGTGATTAATGCCTTGGAAAACAGTTGCAGTAGATTGCACAGATTCGTTTCATTTTACATACTTGAAATTAGAGGCTTATGAAGCCTGCATGCAAATTTATGTAAAGTGAGATGCAAATTCATATTGTGAGCCATGAGTCCTGGCACGTCCCCCACCCCCCAGAAAAGAACTGCACCATTGAATATGCATTCGCTGCATATGGCGCTGCTCTTTTCAAATAGCAGCTCAGAGCCCACAGCCAGATAAACCCCAGTGACATCAAGAGAGCAGCAAACACAATTTCAAAGTCATCTACAAGCAAAAATGGAGCCCCAAAGTCTAAGTATTTTCAGGGTTAATATCTTCAAGCAAGATCTGGAGTTAATAATGCATGGTCCGCTAAATTCCAAGTCCTGTTGTGGGCAAGGCAGTTGAACAAAGGAAGTACTTACTGGTGGAAGCCACCCTGGAATTTCATTCTAATTACTTGCTTCTGGTGATCACTTGGCTCGGTAGATCAAATAAATCTTCATTGCCATGAGCCAATGACTATGTGTGTGGACATATTTCTCCCTCATTTGTCCCCATCAGTGGGAGATTTGTTCCAATGTTTAGATGGAGGTGATTATTAAGATGACCTCAAAGACAGGAACAAAATTTGCACCTGAGTGCTTGCAAGTCAGGCACAGGAGGAAAATTAACCACTTGTAGGAATGCCAATTAGAAGAAACAATATCTTGATTGGCCTGCAGGGCACTCATATGATTCACTGAGCTTGTTCTGCTCCTGCAAGACCCCGATTTTGCACTGATACTATGTAAATGTAAAATATTTTTGGTGGGTGTTTATAAATAAGCAGATATGGGGAGGAGTCTCATGAGGGTTCTTCTAATTCAGACATTTAGTCATTTAGATAATCATTCATTTATTAAATACTTTTTGATTACACTCAATGTGCCTGGCGGGGTCTTGGGGTACCAGAATGAAGGAGAAGCATCCCCTGCCCTCGAGGACTACCAACCTACTGAGCTAACCAGAGCCTTCCATAGTATCAGGGACTTTGTCTCCTGCTGGCTTTTAAAAGTAAATGCTAATGAATCCCCACCCCTGTCAGTTTCTCATATACAGTGGTGCCTTGCGTGTTGCTATTATGTTGGAAGCTATGCCACCAGTATTTCAAATACCAGCTGGGTCACCCATGGTGGACAGGTTGGGGTGGAGCTTCCAGACTAAGACAGACTAGGAAAAAGACCTGATGATCTACTTTAGAAAATTAGCCAATGAAAATGCTACCGATAACAACGGAATAGTGTCAAATATAGTGCTGGAAGGTATGTCCTTTAGGTTGGAAGGCGCTCAAAATATGACACAATAGCTGCAACAATGGACTCAAACATATGAATGATTAGGAAGATGATGCAGGACTGGGCAACGTTTAGTTCTGTTATACATAGGGTCACCATGAGTCAGAGCTGACTCAATGGCAACTAACAATAACAACAAGCTCATGAATCTACAAAAGGAAAAATATTGTATGATCCCACTTACATGAAGTATCTAGAATAGGCAATGCATACAGACAAAAATTTATTAGTGATTACCAGGGTCTGGAGGGGAGATGGGAGTTATTGCTGTTATTGCTTCAAGGATACTGACCTTCTGTTTGGGGTGATGAAAAACTTTTAGATAGTGATAATGTTGTAACATGGTCAATATAATTAATGCGACTGAATTATACTCTTAATAAATGGTTTAAATGACAATTTTTGTTGTACGTTGTTGTTGTTAGGTGCTGTCGAGTCAGTTCCAACTCATAGTGACCCTATGTACAACAGAATGAAACACTGCCCCATTCTGTGCTAACCTCACAATCGTTGTTATGCTTGAGCCCATTGCTGCAGCCACTGTGTCAGTCCATCTCGTTGACGGTCTTCCTCGTGTTTGCTGGCCCGCCGTCTTACCAAGCATGATGTCCTTCTCCAGAGACTTATCCTTCCTGATAACATGTCCAAAGTATGTGAGATGTAGTTTCGCCATCCTTGCTTCCAAGGATCCTTCTGGTTGCACTTCTTCCAAGACAGATTCGTTCATTCTTTTGGCAGTCCATGGTATATTCAGTATTCTTCGCCAACACCGCAATTCAAAGGTGTCAGTTCTTCTTCGATCTTCCTTATTCATCATCCAGCTTTCACATGCATATGAGGCGATGGAAAACACCATGGCTTGGGCCAGGTGCACCTTATTTTTCAAGGTGACATCTTTGCTTTTCAACACTTTAAAAAGGTCTTTTGCAGCAGATTTGCCCAATGCAATGCGTCTTTTGATTTCTTGACTGCTGCTTGCATGGGCATTGATTGTGGATCCAAGTAAAATGAAATCCTTGACAACTTCAATCTTTTCTCCATTTATCATGATGTTGCCTATTGGTCCAGTGGTGAGGATTTTCGTCTTCTTAATGTTGAAGTGTAATCCATACCAAAGGCTGTGGTCTTTGATCCTCATCAGTAAGTGCCTTCTCTTCACTTTCAGCAAGCAAGGTTGTGTCATTTGCATATCGCAGGTTATTAATGAGTTTTCCTCCAATCCTGATGCCCCATTTTTCTTCATATAGTCCAGCTTCTCAGATTATTTGTTCAGCATACAGATCGAATAAGTATGATGAAAAGATACAACCCTGACGCACACCTTTCCTGACTTTAAACCATGCAGTATATATTGTATATATTTTGTCAAATAAAATTTTCAAAAATGCTTATGAATCACATTGAGAAATATATCAGGTGGAAGCAGAAACTAATGAGATCATTTGAGGTGAAGCTTATGCAACAACCCTCCATTACTACACTGCTTTTATAAAAATTTATTCAGCAAAATATTTCTCATATGAGAAACTTTCTTGTAGTAAATTAGGTTTCAAACATTTAATACAACAAAATTTAAGTACAACAAATACATTTCAAATGTCCCCTAGAGTTTGTCATAATGAGGTTTGACCTATGAATTTTTTTAAATATGCCCATTGTTTTATAGATAATTTACTTACAAAACTTCCCTGGAGCAAAGGGAAAAAGGAAATACAGCAACTATGGTTGAGCCATAAAATGACCTAAGGGTCAAGGGACCTATGTCTTCTTTTCTACCATTGGTCTGTGGGCTTGAGGCAATCATTCAAAATAACTGGCATGCCAGTGACAATGTGCCAAGGTTTCCCATAGGTACTGATGTGGGAGAGTAAAGTCAAGTCCTCATATAAGCTGGGACACATTATAACGAAAGCCGCAATCATCCAAAGATGGTAGCAATTCCACTCCTCGGTATATAACCCAAAGAACTGAAAGCAGAGACACAAACAAATGCTTATAAACCAAAGTTCATTGCAGTATTATTCACAATGGCCAGAAGGTGGAAACAACCCAAGTGTCCACCAACAGATGAATGGCTAAACAATATGTGGTGTATGCTTACAATGGACTATTACTCAGCCATAAAGAGAAATGAAGTCCTGATACATGTTACAACATGGAAGAACCCTGCAAACATGCTGAGTGAAATAAATCAGACACAAAAGGACAAATATTGTATGATCTCACTTACAGAAAATATCTAGAATAGACAAATATGTAGAGACCAAAGTTTATTTGTGGTTATAAGAGGCGTGGGGTGGGGGGGGGAAGGAGTAGCTATTGTTGAAGGTGCACTGAGTTTCCGTTATGGGTGATGAAAATATTTGGAAACAGGTTATTTGGAACATAATTAATGTTACAGAATTATACACACAGAAGTCATTGAAATGGCAAATGTTTATATATATATGTCTATATTTCACCACAATAAAAATTAAAAAAAAAAAAAAACTATAGGTGACTCATCTAACAATCTTTATTGGATATATTTAGCTTTCCAAAATAATCCAACTCCATTGCCCTTGAGTCGATTCCAACTCATAGTGACCCTGTAGGACTGAGTAGAACTGCCCCATAGGGTTTCCAAGGAGCAGCTGGTGGATTTGAACTGCTTTTATTTAACTTTAGAAACCTTAAAATTCCAGTATCTCACTCTGTGACCATAGTCTTTATTAGGAAACAAAGCAAGCAAACAAATGAAAGTACTGTAAGTAACAAAGTGGGACACCTGAAGAATATAGGTGTGATTACTGAAACAACATTCCGGTAATACTGTATGATCCCACTTATATGAAATATCTAGATAGGCAATGCATAGAGATAAAAGTTTATTAGTGGTCTGGTTGAGGGGAGAGATGGGAGTTACTGATTCAAGGGTACTGAGCTTCTTTACAGGGAGGCTTGCCTGATAAGGGGGAAGTCTTCCTCGTTAAGGAGAAGGAACTGGGAGAGAGAGACCAACCCAATTCCCAGCCCCCTTATCAGAGAATGTTCTGGGCTCACAGCCTTTACTTCTCAGGTGGCCCAGATGGGAGACATAGAGGCAGATGGTTCCCGCTATTGTACCTTACAGAAAGAATTCTCCTCCCCAGCAGTTTTACAGAAGCCCTGGGCCTGGTTGGTACTGTTCAGAATTGGGTGACCTGCCCATTCCGGAACCAGTCATTGTAGCTAAAGGGACGCATATGTGAGGGTGAGGTAACATGCCCACCCTGCAGCTAGGGTGTGGTCAACTCCAATCAAATTACGTAGTGAGGAAAGGAGGGTTTGTTTTGTAAGGACAATTTGGATGCCTTGTGACAGAAGGGTGGAAAAGTCCTGGGCAGTCAAAAATGAGTGCGGACACCTACCACAAATTGTATGATGGAAAAATAGTAGGTGCTGTTTTCTTACTCCTTCCCCATGCACATGGGAAACATCTTCTCACTAGAGCTATATGAAAATCATTTTTAAATGTTATTTTTGAGCATGTGTTACATTCAGAGGTTTATTTTTGAGATACCAAAGAAATAAGAGCCGAGGCATGGATCTGTTTTAAACACAAAATATGGGCCACTGAAACATTCTGACAAGTTACAGTCTATGGAAAGTGGGACATGACCATTTAAATGCTAGATTGCTAAGTAAGGCATGAAGACGCTATGCTCTACTATAATCATTAAAAATAGCCACTACTAGTTGTACGGTATTTCAGATTTTTAAAGCACTTTTATGTATGTTATCTCAGTTGATTTTAAAATCATCCCTGCCAGGTAGTTGAGGAATGTATTTTAATTACCAACATTTTCCACAGCAGGCAAGTGAGGCAGGAAGGGGCCTAAAGTCCAAAATGGAGGCAAACAGATGGGAGGGGAATGGCGGTCTTGCCTGTCATCTATTTGTCTGCTCTTGAGAAGATTTGTTCTCAAATGTTCCACGCAGGGGACATTCCAGTGTAGTCAGAAAGCTCAGTCAAAGTGGCCTACCCCAAGCAAGATTTTTCTCTTGAAAGCCCATGTTTAGCTTAAAAATGCATGTGAAGTTGCCTTCTATTCTATTATAATCTGCACTTCTTTTAGGACTAAACACTTTTTTGCCTCAGTCTTTAAATAACTCTCAGTTAACACACTCGGCAGCTAACCAAAAGGTTGGCGGTTTAAATCCACCCAGAGGTGCCTTGCAAGAAAGTCCTGGTGATCTACTTCCAAAAAATCAGCCATTGAAAACCCTATGGAGCACAGTTCTACTCTGACACATATGGGGTCACCATGAGTCAGAATCAGCTGGACGGCAACTTTAAAAAAAACAAAACAAAACTCTGTTCCTGGCTTATTCTGTGACGTAAGGTCACAGTGTTGACCTTCAGCCAATTATGCAAATTTGAAAAGTACAAAACGAGGTTGCAAGGACATGGAGAGCTGTGATGTCATTCCTGGGAGGACAGGCACAGTCATTTTCAGTCCAGAAATATGTTTGTCTGACTGATAGTATTGGATCACAAAGTAATACCCATGTTTGTGGACAACAGTGACAAGTGAATGATCCAAGTCTCCCCCAGCCCCAAAGGGATCTTGAAAAAGAGGCACAGCCCCCGGCGACAGAATCTGTATTTGGCGTGTTTCTGCTCTCATCATACGGCCGCCTTGCGCTTCTTTGTTTAGTCGCTGCTGGTTTACCACTTTCCACAAAGAGATAAATCACACAGCGTGCTCGAAGTTTTCAAGCTTGCAAAAAACAAACACAATTTCACAGCTTTCCAGAATATTTTATTGTTTAGCGTCTTCCAGGACTTTGTATTCACTAAGTACCTTACAGTTTATTCCTTAATCATCACAGAATCCTTGAAACCATTTGGCCTGATATAGTGATAGTTCTGTTTTATGGATGGGGAACCTAAAGGGAAATGATGTTCAAAGTTCTACACAAGGACCCAGGTTAGAACCCGTAAGTCTTAATTACAAGTCTGTACCATTGAGTCTGGCTCCTCTTCTGCACTTCACCTTGGGTTTCTCCATAACCTTTTCAAGTTGCAAGAGCAAATCTCCACTTGATCTTGCCCAACCTTTCTGACTTCGTCACGGCTGCCTATGGGTGGATTTTCCAGTCTTTCCAGACTTTGGATTTTGATTACTTGTACAACACCTCCATTCTTCTTTGACAGCCATGTTCCTTAAACTTTTTCATGGACAGTGTTTTGGATAAGAGGGATCCAGAGTTAAAGAAGGATAGCTCACGTTAGTGAAAAACCACCCTTGCCGTCGAGTTGGTTCTGCTCATAGCGACCCTATAGGACAGAGTAGAACTGCCCTACAAGGTGTCCAAGGCTGTAATCTTTACAGAAGCAGACTGCCACATCTTAAGTGAACCTTTATCATTGTGTTTCCCAAACAACAACAAAAAAACCCAAACCCATTGCCATCGACTCAATTCCTACTCATGGTGACCCCATGTGTTACACAGTAGAACCGCTCCATAGGGCTATAATCTTTATGTCAGCAGATGGCTAGGCCTTTCTTCAGTGGCACTGCTGGGTAGGTTAGAACCACCAACCTTTAGGTTAGTAGTTGAGCGCAAACCATTTACGCCACTCAGGGACCTCCTGTTTCCCAAATGTTCCCTTAAATGTTTGAATAACAGTGATGTTTCAAGGACATGTTTAGCCGTGGCCCTGTGTACTCCTGGGCGCACAACTACTTAACTGAGGGAAGGCCGGGTTGAGAAGCAAGATACCAAAAAAACCAAAAACAAAACCAAAAAAAACAACCAAACCTGTTGCCATCGAGTCGATGCTGACTCTTAATGATCCTGTCGGACAGAGTAGCACTGCCACATAGGGTTTCCAAGGCTGTCATCTTTACAGAAGCAGACTGCTACATCTTCCCCCTGCGGAGCTACTGGTGGGTTGGAACTGCCGACCTCTTGGTTAGCAGCAGAGTGCTTAACCACTGTGTCACCAGGGCTCCTTGAGAAGCAAGATAAACACCTGGAAAATGTCTGTATCTTTGTGACAAAGATACAGTCTTATCTTTAACTCTTTAATCCTAACTAGGTTTAGAACGTCCATGGGTGATCCTGGGCTCTTCTGGGTCCCAAAGATGAGATTTCAGAGTTCTGGTTATTCTTTCCTCACCCAAGTTCAGTTTGTTACTGTGACAGTTATAGTCCTGAATGGAGGAGGTGTCTCAGGTCCAGACAATTTATATTTCACTCATCAAATCTTGCCACTTTCAATGCTTCACCCTACCCCATCCTTAAGGAGCCCTGGTGGAGCAATGGTTAAACACTCAGCTGCTAACCAAAAGGTTGGTGGTTTGAACCCACCCAGTGGCTCCTCGGGATAAAGACCTGGCAATCTACTTCTATAAAGATTACAGCCTAGGAAACCCTATGGGACAGTTTTACTCTGTCACATGGAGTCACTATGAGTCGGAATCGATTCAACAGCACCTAAACAAAACAATCCCATCCGTAATGTCATCTGCATTCATTTCTAGTACTTTACCTTCAAGACCATCACCACTAGACAAATTTTTATTGAGCACCTAATATATGAGCAAAACCTTTTTCTAAATGTCATTTACAGCTCCATGTTCTATATGGACAGAGAAAGTGTATAACTTTGGTATCAGGCAGACCTGGGATTCTATTCTGGATTTGTTACTTACTGGCTATAATAACTTGGAAAGTTATTCTCTAAACTTAAGTTTGTCCAGAAATGCCAACTTTCTAGGATTATTCTGAAAATTAAACAAAATAATGTAAATAAGAGGGTCTAAAACAATACCTGCTTCATAGAAGATGTCCAGCAAATGTTAGTTCCCCAAAGTTCTGGCAAAGTAGGAAAATCTTAGATTTGGGGGTTGTACTAAAATCTGAGATCACTTTTTTTCCCTGACACTTAGTAGCCTAGTGGCCAAGAACATGTCATGTAACTTGACCAAGCCTTAGTTTTCTCATTTTCAAAACACTTTCAAAACAGGGAAATTAAACCTGCCTTTCAGATTGTGATTAGCTATAACAGATGGAAATGGTAACTGTTTCTATTGAAAATCCTCCTACTCTTCATTTAACTAGTTCTAATTAACAGCATTTCTCCAGTTTTCTCACTCTACTCCATCTTGTGGAAGACCATAAACCCCTTGAGGATATGGACTTCCACTTACAAATTGCTTTGTAGTAGTAGTTCTCCACCTTAGCTGCACCTCAGAATCGATGGAGCAGCCTTTTGAAACTATCCATTCCTTTCTTCCATTCCAGACAAATTAAGTAGAAATCTATGAGAGATGGGTCTCAGGTATCTCACTTTTTAAAATCTCCCCAGGAAGTGGGAGCAAAGGAAGGTTGTCCTATTTAGCCTGTGCACAGAATATGTGAAGGGAAATCACTTGAGACATGGTTGGGTCACCTCATATGTGCCGCCAATGCCCTGGAAGTAGATTCTTGAGTGGACCGGGAGTGATGGATAACCAGAGTTGTGCTCAAGGAAAATGACTCTACCGCAAGGTCAACCATAGATTGCCAGATGGGACAGAGGATAGAGACAAGAAGCTGGGAGATGTAACAAGAAGCCATTGAAATAGTCTAGATCTAAATCAGGGTTGATGGTAGAGAGAAAGGAAAGGAGAGAATATAAACATGAGAGCCAAGGTGGAGATCCTCTCTTCAACAGCAGTTCTCTGCCCTTTCTGCCCAGCCATCACACGTGATAAACAGAGTTCATCTGCATTGCCCAATCCCAGGGAAATACTTAGCGATCCGTTCAATTCCCAGCTTATGAATTCCACAGCTCCTCTAGCATTAAAGAAAAACCACTGGAACTCAGATGAGTGAGAGCGATGACTTATAGGGTTGAGCTTGACTCCACTCCATTTTATATACTCGCTAAAAAGTAAATCATTTTTACACTTTGGCTCTTTATTATTAATGATAGTAAATTATTTCACAGCTGACTGACAGGACAATCTAACATGTCAACTCATTTGGAACTACTGACGCCCAGAACTTGGGAACTAACCCTGGATGGGGTTTGGGAGAGGACAGTGGGAGGAGGAATGAGTTGATGCAAAGCTGAGTGCCTCGGTGGGCGCAGATGTAATTAATAGAGATGCGAAATGCTGCGAGAATAGGGTTTTCTAACAGTGAAGTTAGAGAACAGCAGGCGTAACCAGCCATGTGCCTTGAACTATATTTAGGAATACAGACCCTAAAATGTTCACAGACATGAATAAGCACGTGGCCTGAGTCTCCTTTACTTATTCAGTCTATTCTGGGGAGCACAGTGGTTAAGAGAATGACTCTGGGGTTGGACGGCCTGGGTTTGAGTGCTGCCTCTGCCACTTTCTAGCTCTGCGACACTGGGCACATTACTTATTTCTGTGCTTCAATTTTCATATCTGTCAAATGGGGGGGGGGAGCAATTCCAATGCCTCCTAAATTACCCGGAAGAAAAAAATGAGCTAATTTATGCGGAATTCTTACAACAGCTCCTGGCACATAATTAGTGCTCAATTAGTGTTATTGTCATTGTTTATTAGTCAGATATTGATTTAGTGTTTATCATGTGCTATTTCCGAGGCGCTATGCACAGTGCTAAGCAAAACACACATATTTCCAACCTTATAGAGCTTAGAGAGGAACTCTGGTGGAGCAGTGGTTAAGCGCTTGCCTGCTAACCGAAAGGTTAGTAGTTCGAACCCACCAGCTGCTCCATGAGAGAAAGATGTGGCAGTCTGCTTCCATAAAGATTTACAGCCTTGGAAACCCCGTGGGGCAGTTCTGCTCTGTCGTGTAGAGTGGCTATGAGTCAGAATTGACTCGACAGCAATGGTTAGAGCTTAGAAAGGAGCACAGGTGGTACAATCGTTGAGTGCCCACCTGCTAACTGAAAGGTCAGCTGTTCAAATTCACCCAGCAGCTCTGTGGGAGAAAGACCTGGCAATCTGCTCCCGTAAACATTACAGCCTAGGAAACCCTATGGGGCAGTTGCTATGAGGTTGCTATGAGTTGGAATCGACTGGACGGCACCCAACAGCAACAGAGCTTAGAGAGGAATGATGATCGTAATGACAGATATGATGGATCCTGAAGAGGGAGAGATGGGAGGCTTCTGTGTTAGTGCACAGAAGCTCTCTGATAAGCTAATGTACTTTAAGAAGCAGTATTATGTATGTAATACAAATGTACAAAGAAAATAGTGTCAGGGAAACAAAAGTCCAGAATGGATGGGAATCTCCTGATTTGCATAGGGGCCCTTACTGACAAAACAGCTGATGAAGGAAGACACAGGAAGGTTGCCTGACTGCAGATAGTGTGGAGTTAACAAGGAGAAGAGAGCTACCAGGCTCTGCACATGGCCCTGTTCTAAGTTCAATTCACCTCACCTTTTAGACTTAAGTTCAAGGTGCGGTGTGATGGATTGCTTTTATATGGCCTTTCTAGCTGTGGTCTTGTAACTTCCACCAAAAGATCGGATGGGACTATGCGAATAAGGTGCTTGTGGCCCACCAAGGGGATTGGACAGATTGCTAATAATACAAATAATGTGCATGGTATCCTTGTGGGGGTGGGACAATGCAAATAAGGTATATGGAATCCTAACGAGGGGATTGGTCAGTTTTGACATCCCACTAGGCTTAAAATGAGCCATCCCAGAGGCAGAAAGGGGTGACCTCACTACCATTATACCTTGTCTTACACACTTTGGAAGTGTTATTGGAGGGATCAGTCCCTGGAGAAGGACATCATGCTGGGTAAAGCAGAAGGTCAATGAAAAAGAGGAAGACCCTCAGTGAGATGAATTAACACAGTGGCTGCAACAATGCACTCAAGCATAACAGTGATTCTGAGGATGATGTAGGACTGGGCAGCATTTCATTCTGTTGTATGTAGCGTTGCTGTGAGTTGGAACCAACTTGACGGCACCTAACAACAACAGCACTATCACCAGGAAGAAGAGATGGGAGTACAGCCTGTTCTTTGGACCTGGGGTGCCTGCACTGAGAACCTCCTAAACCCAAGAGACAGAGACAGAGAGAGAGAGCTGTAACACTGAAGACAGCACAAGATGGTGAGAAGTAGCTGCAGAGAAATGTCAGCAGAACCAGGAGACAGGCGCAAGAGAGTGCGGGAGACTTCTAGGTCCATGGAACGAGGTGGCTACAGTGGGGAAGCTGACCCACGGAGCGTAAGAGCTGAGCATCTTCACGCAGAAGGCCTTCTGGTAGAGTGGGGTGCCCCCAGGCGGTTATCGGTGGGGTTAAAGAGCTTTGTAGTACTTGCCTGAGTAGGGCAGAGGCTGGGCCGAGGGATGGAGGGGTCAAGGGCTGGAGAGAGGCCTTCCTGCAAGCATGGCTAAGAAGCTGTCCTGACCAAAGAACTGTATCCTGAGTTGTTCCTGATCCTGAACTGTAAACTGTTACTTCCCTAATAAACCCCATAACTGTGAGTATGGTCTGTGAGTCCCATGTGGCCATTGCAATGAATTATCGAACCCAGCACAGAGAAGGAGAGAGTGCCATGGGAGGGATGACTGGTGTTAGAGTTAGTAAAAAGGTTGGAGGGTGGAGGAATATCTGACCTCCATCTCATAGCAATCAGCCTTGGGCTGTTGACACTGATAATGATTCTCTCTCCTTCCCCTTGTGAAGTTAGATGAGGAGTTCTGACGCTGCCGCCACACAATTTTTACAGTTGGCGACATTTTATTTTTACAAAAGGATATGAAATGCAGCAAACTCAGAGACCTTGTGGCAAGAATTAAAATAAAGGTTTTGGTTCAGCTTATCAAAAAACCATCAGTGCAGGTACAAAATAGAAAAGCTATAGCTTGATAGTTGTTTTTGTGAGGAACTGGGTCAACAAAGTAAAGGCGAGATGCTTTCTTTCTTCACATATTTATAAGTGTCAACTATTTGCCAAGTAATCTGCTAGCTGAGGAGTCCCTGGGTGGTACAAACAGTTAAGCAGTTGGCTGCTAACTAAAGGATTCGTAGTTTGAGTCCACCCAGAGGTGCCTCATAAGAAAGGTTAAATGATCTACTCCTGAAAAATCAGCCATTGAAAACCCTGTGGAGCACAGTTCTCCTCTGACACAAGGGGTTGCCATGAGTCGGAGTCAACCCCACAGCAACTGGTTTGGCTGGTGTTATGGATGGAATTGTGTCTCCCAAAAATATCTTTCAACTTGGCTAGGCTGTGATTTCCAGTATTGTCTTAGTTAGGAAGTGCTGCTACCTCACAGTTAAGGCTGATACTCCAGCTATTTTGCTTCAATGAAGGTTTCTTCCACCTTTCACCGTTGTGAAAGTCTTCACTGGAGGATAGCAGCAAATACTTTTAGCGGGAAAAGTAGAGTTCCAAGAAACCCAGTGGCCAGAAAAAGTGGGTGGAATACTGTATGTCCCACGGGCATGAAAGGGTTTGTCTAGGACATCTGTGTTCAAGTCTAGGTCTTATGAGCTGTGAGACTTTGGATAGATCACTTAATTTCCTCCAAACATAGTTTTCTCATGTATAAAATGGCAACAAGATACCTACCTCATTGTGAGCCTTAATTGAGTATATTGATGTAGAGTGTCTGGTTCAGGAATGGCATTGAGCAGGTTATTGTTATCAGTTGCATCGAGTCAGCTCTGACTCATGGTGACCCCACGTACAACAGAATGAAACGTTGCCCAGTCCTGCACCATCTTCATGATTGTTGCTATGCTGTAGTTTACTGTTGTGGCCACTGTGTTTTTGAGTGCCTTCCAACCTAACGAGCTCATCTTCCAGCACTATAGTGGGCAATATTCTTTTATGACCCATAAGGTTTCATTGGCTAATTTTTGGAAGTAGAGCACCAGGCCTTTCTTCCTAGTCCATCTTAGTCTGGAAGCTCTGATGAAACCAGTTCACCATGAATGACTCTGCAGGTATTTGATACACTGGTGGCATAGCTTCCAGCATCATAACCACACACAGGCCATTACAGTATGTCAAACTCACAGACAGGTAGTGGCTACAGAAGGTGCTCAATAAATAATATTCTACTCTTTCACATTCCCTGTGAACCTTCAGTTCCTCTGATGCTCCAGTCATGGGAAATTCCCAAATCTTTGTCCATGTTGCTGATGTCTCAAACTCAATAGGTCACAATGAGTGCTCATTCCCTTTACTTCTAAAACAGCTCTGCCTCTCAGCTTCCAGCTATTAATAGCACCACAGTTTTCTCAATTAACCAGACTCACTGCTTTGACTCAGCCCCTCTCCTTGTTACCAGATCCCTTCAGTCACCAAGTGCTGTTGATTTTTTTTTTTTCTCTTTGATGTCTGTAACAGCCTCGTTATACCTTGCAAATCCACACTTTGAAACTGGTGAAGAAATGGCAAATGTTACAGGAGCCCCTGAAGATTTTAAAGATTTCTTCTCAGCACGCTATTGCTAATGCTGAGGCTTGGAATGACTGAGAGAGGAGGATGGGGACTGGAAGTGAGTGGAGTCCAGAAAATCACAGAGAAACAAAGCCAGGTAGATGGAATGTAGATAATAAGAAAAGTTTGTAGTTTACTAGAAGCCCAGGAGTAAGGTGCGCTTCAGATTTCATTCAATCCAATGCTTCTCATATATAATTTGATAAAATTGCACCCCCACTCTTAGCTCTGAACCTTTTGTCTACTGAGTTGTTACTGTTAGTTGCCATCAAGTCGGCTCCAACTCATGGAGACGTTATATACAATAGAATGAAACACTGTTCAGTCCTGTGCCATCTTCATGATCCTTGGTATTTTTAAGTCCATTGTTGGGGTTACTGTGTCAATCCATTCCACCGACGCTCTCCCATGTTTTCCCTGACCCTCTACTAACCATGATGTTATTTTCTAGAAATACAGCCAGAATATTCCCTAGCAGTGAGAATGGTGAGACTCGCTTACTTTGGACATGTCATCAGGAAAAATTGATGCCTACTGGGTTAAGGAGCATTGCTTTATTTCAATCTTCTATCGTATTTAAGGGAGCTCTGGTGGCATAGTGGTTAAGAGCTCAGCTGCTAACCAAAAGGTCAGCAGTTCAAATCCACCAGCCGTTTCTTGGAAACCCTATGGGACAGTTCTACTCTGTCCTGTAGGGTTGCTATAAGTTGGAACCGACTCAACGGCACCTAACAACAACAACATCCTGTTTAAGAACAGAGAATGCTAAAGGCCAGAAAGATAAAGAAACTTGTCTGAAGTCACCTAGCAGGTCAGCCAGTAATGTTTTAGTTGTCCTGTCTCCCCTCCCTCTTGCTCTGTGCACACCAATCTGAAATAAATTGAATGTCTCACACTTCATTCCTTTCTGAGTACAAATGCTGACGTGCCAACGTTATGCCAAAATTTGGATTGCTTATAATCCTCACCTGAATAATTGCAGAATCTTAGCCAACAGCTCCCAGAAGACTTTTCCAGTTACTTCCAAGAGAACTAAGGGGACAAACACAGCTTGCAAATGAGCAGAGACAAGCCCCTCAGGTCCTGTGTTGGGAGGTCTCCTCATCAACCTGCCAGGAGACCCTGGACCCTCTGCCACTGCTGGGTGCTGCATGCCCTCTTGCTGTTACCCTGGCCCAGAACTTCTCCTCTGGTGGTCTTTTTGAGCCCACGTGGTGCCACGCAGTGCTGAGCCCTGTGGTGGAGTATGGATGATGGGGAGAGATCCCCTTTCCCCCCAACTCAATTTCGTACTAGCTTACCTAGGCCTTGAAGCAGTACTGCTTGTGCCCAAAGTCTTACATGTTTTCCATGAACTTTCTCAGCTTCTGGCCCTTGTCCCTCCTCCCTCCATCCCAGTTGAAGCAAAGAAGCAATCAGTTAAATAAGCAAATGTTATAGCTACCTTCCATTGGTATCATCTCTCCTCTAGTGCTCTTGGAAACAAATAAATGAACAAATCGTCTCTCCTTTTCTCAAATAGCTACTTGGGTAGAAAGGTGCCCCCAAATTTCACTTGGGATATGTTTCTGATTCTTGGGACATGTCTGTAATTCTTGCCTCCTGCTCAGCCAGAATTCCTCATTACTGTGCAAAACTTACCTGTGCAAAAAAATGACAATGTGTATTCATGAGTTAGAATTTGTCATTCCTTCCCAGTGCTGAGCCCAGCTCTTGGCTTATACATAGCAGAGGCTCAACGAAGACTTGCCTCTTAGGAGCGGTCTGCTGACAGCATAAGATCTTGCAAAGGAATGTCATTAACTTTGGCATTTTGGTTCCACAGAGACCAGAGGA
This sequence comes from Trichechus manatus latirostris, assembly GCF_000243295.1. Classification (NCBI taxonomy): domain Eukaryota; kingdom Metazoa; phylum Chordata; class Mammalia; order Sirenia; family Trichechidae; genus Trichechus; species Trichechus manatus. The sequence goes on from NW_004443961.1 coordinate 7,098,250, forward strand.
GAGGTCAAAGCCATGAATCTGAGGCTACAGCCCACACTTTGCCCAAGAGATGTGTATTTGGGTAGGTCTGTTGGGTGGGCAACATGTATGTGAGGTTTGCACCGTTAAAACTCATCTCAGGCATTGCTTCCTACAAGAAGCCTGCCCTGATCTCCCAATCAGAGTTGGGCACCCTCTTCCACATTCCCATTGTACCCTTTGCTTGCCTCTGTCATAGTAATTACAATTCCATGCTAGGATCACTGTTTGATTATCTGTTATCCTCCGCTGGACAGTGAGCTGCTTGGGTCAGAGAAAGGATCTACTTACCTTTGTAAATCCCGAAGCTAGTGCAAGACCTGGCCCTGAAAGAATTTAAGAGCTTTCCACTGCTATTACAAAAATTAAATTTAAAGCCTTCATTATGAGTTACAAGCCCCCCATTCTTCTACCCCTGCCTGCTTCTCCAGTTCCGTTTTCCCCTTTGCTCATTTCTCAAAGCTCAGTTATATTGGCTTCTTCCAGATCCTCAAGTATGCTATGCTTCCTCTTCCCAGAGGGAGTTTTCTCATCTTGGCCCCCATCATCTAAGATCTCAGCTCACATTTCACTTCCTTGAGAAAGCCTTCTTTCCCCAGACACCATGCTAAGTCAGTACTGAAGCCACTCCCAAATTCCACCTTTCAGCCCAAGATTAGACAGGCCTATGAAACAAACAATAACACTCGTGAGGAACATGCTTCTTGGTTCAATCAAGTGTCCGAGACCAAATGGGCAACCCCTGCCCAAAAGCAAGATGAGCAGGCAGGAAGGAACAGGAAAACTGGACAAATGGCCATGGGGAAACTGGGGTGGAAAAGCGGAGAGTGCTGACATATCGTGGGGATTGCAACCAATGTCACAAAAAATTTGCGTATAAATTTTTGAATGAGAAACTAATATGCGCTATAAACTTTCACCTAAAGCACAATAAAATAAAAAAAAAGAAAGCCTTCTCTGACTCCACCTCGCTCCAACCCGTACAATCCCCATCACTTCCTACCTCCCTCCATTAAAAGCAACAACAAAAATAGTTTCCATAGAGTCAACTCTGACTCATGGAGACCCCATATGTGTCAGAGTAGAACAGTGCTCTGTAGGGTTTTCAGTGGCTGATTTTTCGGAACTAGGCTGATATATTGCCAGGCCTTTCTTCTGAAGCACCCCTGGGTGGAATTGTACTTACAACTTTGTGGTTAGCAGCCAAGCATGTTAACTGTTTGTACCATCTACGGATTCGATCTCCCTCCATTCCTGGTCCGGATGGGGTTCCTTTGGTACAAGTACCATTGAATCATGTTCTGTTCCTTCCAAGCCCTCACTCTGTAACTCCGCATTCACCGACTTGCTTTTGTGATTGATCCCCACCCATTCTTCCCCCTTAACTTTTAATTCCCTGAGAAGAGGGAATTCCACCATATATTCCTGATGATCTGCACAGTGCCTGGCATGTGGAACAGACCAAATTAGTATTGTAGAATTAATGAAATGTTTGATAAGTGGGTGAATGAATGAATTACTAAATTCAGATGGAGTGTGCTGGACCCCTGAAGGCAGAGAGAGGACTGTTCAAGCTCAAAATACAGCAGGTTTTATCGTACATTTTTCTAAATCCACCTAACAGTGACCTTTTGATGAGCACCAAAAGTAAATTTGCTTCGTGCAGGTGCATGATGAAAATATCCATGAAATGTATTTTCCAGGATGAGAAAATAAAACTCAGGTTAATTTTTAAATTAATAGCATGACTAAAGCAAGGACCTAATATAGTTATTATCTACATAGAAATGTATTCAAAAAGTGTGCAGGTAGAATTAATGGTTTGTTCATGATTTTCAAATGCTTCCTACTGATACATGCAGATAAAATGAAAAAACATTTAACTGGCTGTAATTATACTACTAAGATACTTAAAATAATGATACTTTAAGAAGAAAGTCACAGGGGTATCTGAGGAGGCAATTCAAAAACTTAAAACTTGGCGATTATATTGGTGGAGCTAATGCTTCTTGATTAAAATAAAAATACTTGGATTTCTCACAACAAAGGCCCATGTTCTCTGGAGGAGGCTCATAATTTGGCAGAAAGAGCACAGACTTCCAGTTCAGACAAACTCAGGTTTAGATCCTGATTCCTCTACCCTCTGGCTGTGTAAATTCCCACAAGAATTTAACCTTCCAAAGCCCCAGTTTTCACAGTTGTAAAATAGGGAAAGTGAGTCATAGCTCACGGTATTGTTCTGACGATTTAATGAAACAGTTTTTTTGGTGCTTCTCACACATAGTATGCTTTCAATTAATGACTTTGATTATTTTTCTCTAAAATTAAGTGACATTAGAAATATGGGGAAACATCTCGTGACCTCATTCTGGTTTCAGCAACGCAGAGTCAATGCCTAACAAGAGATCCAAAGGGGAGTCTACTAAACTCAACCAGTTTTTATTAGAACAAGTTGGAAAAAAAAAAATCAGCAGAAGCACCTTCTGAGCCAGAAAGTACTCTCAGAGTATAAAGTAGTATTTTTAAGGTTATATAAGACATATGGAGTCCCTGGGTGGTGCAAATGGTTAATGGGCTCAGCTGCTAATTGAAAGGTTGGAGGTTCAAGTCCACCCAGAGGTGCCTCGAAAGAAAGGCCTGGCGATCTACTTCCAAACAATCAGCCTCTGAAAACTCTGTGGAGCACAGTTACACATGACGCACCAAGAGTCAGAATTGATGGAATGAATGGCCACTGGTGGTGGTAGTTGTCGTGGCTGAGGAGATCACGTGTCTCAAGGGCACCCAGAGGCTTGGAGCAAATAATAACAGACTTGAAATACAAGATGGCATCGGTAGAAACATAATAGGAACAAACGAGAGTCTCACACCCTGACCTGTGGAGGATAAGCCAGGGCTACTTAAAACTGGACAGCTCAAGGAGAGAATATTCCCAGCGTAGATGCATTTCCTATAAACTAGGTAGTCTTTCCTCCACCTGTCTCAGTCTGTTGTACTGTGGGGGTTTGCATGTCACTGTGATGCTGGAAGCTATGCACAGGTATATCAAGTACCAGCAGGGCTGTCCATGGTGGACAGGTTTCAGCAGAGCTTCCAGACTAAGATAGACTAGGAAGAAGGGCTTGGAGTTCTACTTCCAAAAATTAACCAATGAAAGCCCTATGGATTTCAACAGAATAATAATAATAATAATAGTCCTACATAGTGTAGAAAGATGAGATCCCTAGGTTGGAAGGCACTCAAAATACACATTGGCAAGAATGGACTCAAGCATACCAATGATCGTGAACATGGCACAAGACTGGCCAACATTTCATTCTGTTGTACATGAGGTTGCTTTCAGCTGGAGATCACTCGATGGCAATTAACACCAACAGTAGCAGTTACTCTTGAAATCCAGGTAGTATAGAATGCTAGCTGGAGATTATGTTGCATAGTGGAAATAACACTAGCTTTATGTCAGAAAGATCTAGGGTGTTTACTGACTGTGGGATCCTGGGCAAGTCACTTAAGCTAGAGAGTACTTTTTTTTCCCCTAACATAAAAATGTGATCAGAAACTTTTTTTCAGAGAATTGATACTGTATGAACTAAGGTATTCATGGTGCCTGACATATATAGTAGTGTCGTAGTCATCTTGTGCTACCATAACAGAAATACCACGAGTGGATGGCTTTAACAAACAGAAATTTATTCTCTCACAGTCTAGTAGGCTACAAGTCCAAATTCAGGGCACCAGCTCCAGGGGAAGGGCTTCTCTCTCTGTTGGTTCCAGAGGAAATTCCTTGCCGTCAATCTTCCCCTGGACTAGTAACGTCACAGCACAGGGACCCTGGCTCCAAAGGATGCGCTATTCTCCTGGCTCATGCTTCTCAGTGGTATGAGGTCCCCAACTCTCTGCTTGCTTCCCTTTCATCTTATCTCTTGCAAGGTAAAAGGTGGTGCAGGCCACAGCCCCGGGAAACTCCCTTTACATTGGATCAAGGATGTGACCTGAGCAAGGGTGTCACATCCCACCCTAATCCTCTTTAATCACAAAGATTATGATTTATAACACACAGGAAAATCACAAAATGGAGAACAATCTCACAGTACTGGGCATCATGACCTAACCAAGTTGACACATATTTTGGGGGGACACAATTCAATCCAAGACAAGTAGATATAGCAGATTCTCAATAAGCATTCCCTCTTCTTGATGTCTTATAAGCTACAGGCCGTTGAGCAAGTTACCAAATCTTTCTGTGTCTCAGGTAAAATGAGAATAATAATCATATCACTCCATAGGTTTGGTGGGTTGCAAAGCAAGTGCCCAACAAACATTAGCTATTATTGTTAATATTGTTACTCGGTGACCCTTAAAATCCACAAATAACCTTGGGCTGAGTTAGGTCTTGTACCGTTGGCCCTCTACTTTACCAAACATGCTGTCATTTTCTAGTGATTGGTCTTTTCTGATGACCTGTCCAAAGGAAGGGAGCCAAAGTCTCTCCATCCTCCCTTCTAAGGAACATTCTGGAAGTATTCCTTCTAACACTGATTTGTTTCTTCTTTTGGCAGTCTATGGAATATTCAGTACTCTTCATCAGCATCACAGTTTGAACACGTCAGTTGTTCTTCTGTCTTCCTGTTTCATTGTCCAGCTTTCACATGCATACGAGGTGATTGAAAAGACTATGGCTTGGGGTCCGACACACCTTAGTCATCAAAGTGACATCCTGGATCACACCGCTGCTGTATTTTTGTCTCTTAAATTTTTTTTTTTTTTTTTGGCGGCATCATGTCAAATTGTTGACATCATCAAAATCCTTTACGAAGTTTATTTTTAAGGGACTCATAATATTGCATTTTATAGCTGCAATATAATTATTTAACTGTGATTAGATAATTAGATACTAATTTTTATGTGATTATGAACAATTGTAAGTAAACCTTTTTTAAAACAAGATTTATTAATTGTTACACTTTTAAGTCCTCAGATTATCTGCTTTGCCAATCATATGCCTCATTTGTCAGTGAGATCAAATCTTCCCTCCATTAAAGTCTTTTTATCAGAAATAATAGAGTAGAACCAATCATTCAGCTACAAGTAAGATATCCTGGTTCAAGCCCAGGTCAGTCACTTACTGGCAGTGTAGCCTTGGGAAAGCAAGGTATTTTTCACCTGGGCCTCAGTATCTTTGCTTGTAAAATGGAATGGCTGGGCTAGATAATCTTTAAAATCCCTTTCAGGTCTAGGATCACATTATATATATATATATAAACAGGTTTGTTTGTTTTGTTTTGTTTTTGTATAGTACGTGATCAATGAATTTACTATTATTATCCTTAGAATCTTTCACAGTCCTGGCCCATAATAAGTACTAATAAGCACTTGTGTGAAATAAGCAAATTAATAGACTGGAACTCATTAGGTGCTCACTGAATAAATGAATAAATCAGACCTGGGTTCTAATCTTAACCCTACCAATAACTAACTAATTACTATTGTTTTAACCTCTCTGGGTTAAGCCCATTGCTGACAAATTGATTCAGATTCATAGCATATGTATAAAATAAAAAAAACCCATTACCATTGAGTTGATTCTGACTCATAGCGCAGCAACCCTATAGAACAGAGTAGAACTGCCCCATTGGGTTTCCAAGGAGCGGTTGGTGGATTCGAATTCCCAACCTCTTGGTTAGTAGCCAAGCTCTTTTTTTTTTTTTTCTTTAATGTACTTTAGATGAAGGTTTACAGAACAAATAGTTTCTCATTAAACAGTACGCATATTGTTTTATGACAATGGTTAACAACCCCACGACATGTCAACACTCTCCCTTCTCGACCTTGGGTTCCTTATTACCAGCTTTCCTGTCCCCTCCTGCCTTCTAGTCCTTGTCCCTGGACTGTTGTGCCCCATTAGTCTCGTTTTGTTTTATGGGGCTGTCTAACCTTTGGCTGAACGGTGAACCTCGGAAGTGACTTCATTACTGAGCTAAAAGGGTGTCTGGGGGGCCATATCCTCCGGGTTTCTCCATTCTCTGTCAGGCCAGTAATTCTGGTCTTTTTTTATGAGTTAGAATTTTGTTCTACATTTTTCTCCTGCTCTGTCTGGGACCCGCTATTGTGATCCTGGTCAGAACAGTCAGCAGTGGTAGCTGGGCACGATCTAGTTGTACTGAACTCAGTCTGGTGAAGGCTGTGGTAGTTGTGGTCCATTAGTCGTTCGGACTAATCTTTTCCTTGTATCTTGTTTTCTTCATTCTCCCTTGCTGCTGAGGTGGTGAGACCAGTGGAGTATCTTAGATGGCTGCCCACATGCTTTTAAGACCCCAGACGAGTAGCCGAGCAATCACTGCACCACCAGGGCTCCGGTATAATAGGATATATATATATGTGTGTGTATATATATATATATATGTTATATATGTATGTATAGATATATATACATATATATACATACATATATATATATACATATATACCCAATATATACTATACTGACTGCTTTTTACTTGTCTCCAAAATACAGGCTTCCATGGGCTCAATTTCAGGCTCCTTTGACATTCTGAGTTACCTACAAATCTTCTCTGATTTCCTGTATTTCTGATTTAATTTCCTTCCTTTTATCCAATTTTGACTATTCCTTAATCTTCTTATCTGGCCTTACTTTTGTTCCTTCATTCACTACTATCCATTTAAGCTGAGATGAACCCTCTCTTCTTGATCTTTTACCCATTCCGCACCTGATTCTTCTTTAAATCCTTTCTCAACACTTAATTTTTTTTCATCTAAACCTTTTGATTTTCAGTACCCACAAAGATTTCTCGGTCCTCTTACTCTCTCTTTCTCTGTAGAAATAAATGCAAATACAAGGTTGGGCAAAAGAATGAAGGAAAAGTGAAATTGAAGCAAGTTAGTATGATGTAGCTCACATGAGGTGTTTTACCCTATTTTATCTGTAGAAGACTGTATGTGGTGTGGGGTTTGGGATGGTGAAAGGGGTGATATGTGCTGAAGGCTGGCCAAAAGGCCGAAGAATATTTCAACAAAGTTAATAGAGACCCATGAGTCATAGTACTCTAAACTGAATGATAAAAATGATGATTATAAAAAAGAAAAGAACAAAACAAAACCAGTCGCTGTCAAGTCAATTCTGACTCATGGAAACCCCACATGTGCAGAGTAGAACTGCTCCATAGGGCTTTCATAGGATTTACAAGGCTGTGAACTTTCAGAAGTAGACAGCCAGGCCTTTCTTCCGAGGTGTGTTTGAGTGGGTTCGAATCACCAATCTTTGGGTTAGTAGTCGAGTGCTTAGCCAGTTGTGCCACCAATTAGTAATTGGCAGCATTTTCAATTGCTTTTTATGTTGCAGACATTGTGCGTTATATGCAATATCTCCTTAAATCCTCCAAAACTGCTGTGAGGTAGGAATTATTATTACTCCCTTTTTTCAGATAGGGAAGCTCATGTATTTAAGTAATTATTTTCTAAACGCTTATTCTATTATAAGCCATGTCAGTGGGATTCTAAATTTTTATGCTTTTACAATGACTATGATGTAAAAGAGGGAGTAAATGGGAAGTGTTAAGGATTGAACTGTGTCCCCCGTACCCTCAAAAAGAAACTATGCTGAAATCCTAACTCCTAGTATCTATGCATGTGATTTTATTTGGAAATTGGGTCTTTCAGGCATAATTAGTTAACATGAGGTCATACTGTACTACAATAAACAAATTTACAATGAATATATCTGATCACAGGACAGTGTTTAATGTCCTGGCAGGTTTGGGTTACAGTCTCTATCAGTTATGTGGCAAAGTTGTCTTAGATTCGGTTTGCCTCAAATCCGAGCCTGAGACAAGGACTTAGCAGGTGACTCTAGAAATCAGGAGTGAGGCAGTGAGGAAGGTGGGACTGGAAAAGCGGAAGAGCCAAAACAAGGGTGTGTTGTCGAGGCTACCCCTGCAAACTCCTGCGGAGTGGAGTCTGTCTCAGACTCTCAAAAACTCTGGAATTGCAAAGACAGGCACTATTCTCTTTTGTTATGCTATCCCTTTTGACACTGAGTTTACAGAAAAATTATTTGGGGAGGTGTAGATTGGTAAGTTATAACAAGTAAACAGAGTGACCGGATCAAATAAGTTAGAGAAACACTTGGAGGGAAATGGTAGAGCTCACGGTATGTATTATTCTTAAAGGTGCTAAACCAGCACTGTAGAGATGTTTAACTTTGTTCAACTCACTATTTATTTACGTTTTATTTATTGGAACTGGGAATATTTCCTTATTTGAACAGAAAACCACCTTGGAAAACACTCCAATAAGCCATCAATAGCCCCATTGACAGAGTTCTTGTGAATGCATCAATAAAGAACCAACAAAACCCAAGCCAAACCCATTGCCATCGAGTTGATTCTGACTCCTAGTGACCCTATAGGACAGAGCAGAACTGTCCCATAGGGCTTCCAAGGAGTGACCGGTAGATATGAACTGCTGACCTTTTTGTTAGTAGCCAAGCTCTTAACCACTGTGCCACCAGGACCAATAGGATGGGCCAAAGCACAGATGAGTGTAACATGGCAAGAAGGAAAGCAATGGTTGGTAAGAACTGAGCCAGTAGACCTAAAGGAAATGCTGCTATGGGGAACTTGTGAATGGTGATCCAGGGTGGGAAGGGAGCCTGAGGGAGGGGGGCTGAAGTGTTCCCCTCTGTAAGGGTCCTCCTGTAGGCATAGTTGTATCCTTAATGCCTGCGTTGTACCACGCACAGAGTAGGTCTTTAATCAATGTGCAGTGAGGGGAAGGGCAAGCAATGAATGATGGAAGTAAGTTGTGTCCCATGTCTGGTCCAGGGAGCACAGGACAGGGCAGTGGACGAGCCTGTTGCCCCTGATTCTGTTGCGGGAAGGGCTCATTTTGACGGTCAAGGGCTTCCCTGCCACACAGCCACCGCTTCAGCAAGGAGATGTTTTCCTGGGAGGGCAGCAGGGAGATCAGAACTCCAGGATTGGACAAGATTTAAAGAGGATGGAGACCAAGGGTGATCTCAGAACTCCGAGAATGAGAGACATTATGGGGGTCAAAATCCTCATCCAGGAAAAGATCTTCCCTTAGGGAAGAGGCACAAGGAATGCAGGCAGGGAGCTGCCAGCGTTGTAGACTGCACCCTCTGCTTCTAATATTTGGAATCCGAGTGTGGTACTTGATAAAAACATCTTTGAAATCCCTTGCAATCCAGAGCCCTCAAATAGACAGTGAAAAGGGGTGGGGTGCTTACAAGGAGTGGAGACAAAACTCAGAGATCAAATGGGAAGTGTGAAAGATGAAAATGATGAGTTTTTCCCAGATGGGAAGGAAGAAGGGACTGGACAGTGATTCATTGCATAGTCTGTGCCAGCCACTTTCCCCTCACTATCTCGCTGGATCTTCATAATGATAGGAAACACCCATCACTTCATTTTATCAGTGAGGAAATTTTACAGGTAAGAGAAATTGCATAGCTAGAGTAGGATCCCATGCCCACGCATGAGTAGGTATTGAAACCTAATGCTGTTGGACTTAACATCCGTCCCCTGTTGGAATACCTATCATCTGCAGGAGTTGATGCTGGCTTCATTTCCTCATGGGGAAAACTCACTACCACCTCCCTCTTTTGCTCTCAGAAGCCCAGTGTCTGGTTAGCTGTAGGCCCTGTGCATTTTGTTGGAGGTTGGCTCTGCTGGACAGTTGTGTGAGTATCACTGGAAGTGAGATATGTGTGTCATGAGCAGTGAATCCATGGGCCATCTTTTTGAATAGTCTGAACACCATGCACTAACCCCTGTTGCTCTTGCTCTGTGCTGTCCATCCCCACCTGTGCCTCTCCTTTTCCTGGGACCATCAACTGTCATACGCTCCTCCCTGCCAAATCAGGGTTTTCCAAAAAACCAAAGGGAAAGGAAGTCCTGAATCAATAAGGACAAAATACATTATATTTCTTCCAGACTAGCTACTATATTAAAATATACCTGACTTATGTCCATTCCTGGTTGAAGATCTGCATGGACGTTTCCCAGCTGCTACTCAGATGTTCCAGAAATACCATTAAGGGTCATAATTTCAGCTTCCTCCTTGACCAAAACTTGAACTGAGTTAACTGACAACAAAATCAAAAGAAACTTGAATTTCACTTTCTCTTCCTCAGAGAGGAAGACAGACATGATTTCATATCCCACCTCTGTCTTTGACCAACTCAAGTGACTGTGGGCAAGTTAGTGACCCTCTCTGCTCTCTCAACCTAAGGTGAGGATAAAATAGTAATAATCCTATTTACCTGATTGAGTTTCTTTCTGAAGATGAAAGAAGCAAAGTACAAAGTAGTTAGCAAAATTCCTGTCACCACCAAATACTCAACAAACGTCAGCTTCCATTCTGTGCCCTCCACCCGCTGCCCACGTATCCTGATGGAAAATCCAGGAAGTAGGTAACCGATTCAAACAATTAAGCGTTTTTAAACAATAACGATCAACAACCTGTGCTAGAAACACTTACCATGTAACTCCTAGATTCGGAGTAAGCAATAACAATGAAGTAAAAATTCCAACCCAGACACTTAGATCCTGTTTGTTTCTAGGAGAGAATTGTGTGTCTTATTAAATACCAACCACCGAGCTATTCTCTCCAGAAAATCGTTGGTTGAATTGGGTGGCCAGGGAGTAAGAACTGAATGGAGCTGGAAACAGGCGGGCCTGGGCGGAGGCAGCAAGCTCCCAGCTCTTGCTGATCCATTTCTCCAGCAGTTTTTACTTAAGAGAACCGTAATGCATGGCTGCTGGACTGTGTAGAAGGCCAATCACTCAAAGTGTGGGCATTACAAGCAGTGTATATGGACTTTTCCAATTCTGGGAAACTGCATGATGACCCACATATACTTTAAGTGGGAGCATGAAAGCAAAAGAAATGTAACTACTCAGACAAATGTGGGGAAGTAGAAATGACCAGTGTGTGTTTTGGGGGAGGATTTCACTATCCTTCCAGTAAGGATTAATTACCGTTCATTCAGTCTACGAATATTTGCTGTGCATCTGCCATGCTTTGGGCTCAATGGGAAGGGTATCAAAGGGCAGCTGGATTCTTATGATCCCTGCCCTCATGAAGTGTGCAGCCTAGTGTGACTACAATAAACACATAACTAAAGAAATAGGTATTTTCAATTTAATGAAGTGTCATGAGAGTAAGAGGTAGTGGGAGGTGCTTAGAGTGGCCAATGGAGGTCTCTCAACTGAGTTCACATTTAAGTGGTGGTGGTTCAGTGGTAGAATTCTCGCCTTCCGTGTGGGAGACCCCGGTTTGATTCCTGGCCAAAGCACCTCATGCGCAACCACCATCTATCCTTCAGTGGAGGGTTGCCTGATACTATGATGATGAACAGGTTTCAGTGGAGCTTCCAGACTAAGAAAGACTAAGAAGAAAGGCCTGGCACTCTACTTCCAAAAATTAGCCCATTAAAACCCTATGGATCACAATGGTTCAATCTGCAACCGATCACGGGGATGGCACAAAACTGGATATTTTGTTTTGTTGTTCATGGGGTCACCATGAGTCAGGGGCAACTCCACGGTAGCTAACAACAACAAGGTAGAAGGAGCCATCCATGTAAATACACCCCAAATGCAAGCGTGCACAAAGTCCCTCGGGAGGGAAAAGGCTGGGCTTGTTCTGGGAACTAAAAGGAAGCAATTGTGACTAAAGCAAAGAGAGCAAGGGAAAGGGAACATGGACAGGAATTCAGAGAGGAAGGCAGGGGCTGGTTGGCCATGGACAGATGTGCGTTTTCCTGTTTATAAGATGTGCACTTTTATATTCGTATAAATATGAAACCGTAGAAATGTTTGAATCAGTAGGATGGCATAACCACGTTTACAATTTAAAATGACCACTCTGTTGCTGGGTGGAGAAAGGCCTGTGTCAGGAGAACAAAAGAGAATCCACCACCACTTAGCTGGCATTTTAGTATTCCAGCCATGGAATGGCGGAGGTGGGGAAACCGATGGCAGTGATGACGGAGCAGGTGAGAAGCAGAACAATGAGGGATGCAGGCTGGAGGTAGGATTGACTTGAGTGGTGTGAGCGTGATGAGGAGGCAATCAAACATGACTCAGGTTTAGATGCAACGGGTGGATGATGGTGCCATTTACTGGGATATGAAAAATGGGGAGAAGCAGAGAGACAATGCGAAGTTTCCCGGCTTCCCCGAGCTGTTGTACATATGTTTGTTATCAAACGAATGGCACTACATTTTGATCATTGTCTGCCTACCCCACCAGCTTTGAGCCCCTTTGGGCAGGATGTCCACCCCGTACTAGAGCACAGGGGTGGAGAGCTTGGGCTGTTGAGGTGAGGAGAACATGAGTTCAATCTGCACTCTGTCGCTCATTTAACATCATAAAGCCTGTGTCTCCCTTTTTGTAAAATGGCTCTATTGTTCCCTGCCATTGAGTCAGCCCCGACTCATGGGGACCCCAAGCACAATGAGATCAAACCATTGTGATCCATAGGGTTTTCCTTGGCTGATTTTCGGATCTTTCTTCCCAGTTTATCTTAGTCTGGAAGCTCCACTGAAACCTGCTCAGTTTCATAGCAATAGGTAAGCCTCCGCTGACAGACGGGTTGGTGGCTGGGCATGAGGTGCATTGGCCAGGAATCGAACCCAGGTCTCCCCCATGGAAGATGAGAATTCTACCACTGACCCATGCTCATTTCAAGGTTTGTTGGATTAAATGAGATAAATTCTATAACATGTTCAGAGTATAGTACATGATTAATGCATTTACTATTATTATTGTTAGAATCTTTCACAGTCCTGGCCCATAATAGGTACTAATAAGCACTTGTGGAAAAAGCAAATTAATAGACTGGAACTCATTAGGTGCTCACTGAATAAATGAATAAATCAGACCTGGGTTCTAATCTTAACCCTACCAATAACTAACTAATTACTATTGTTTTAACCTCTCTGGGTTAAACCCAAACTCAGTTCCTTCATCTGTGAAATGGGCAGGAGGCATGTGAGGAAAGTGTAGAAGTGTATAACATGGTTTCTTACGGAGCTTCTGAATTTAAGCTTTCAATAATACTCTATGATCTTTGTAATAATATACCTATTTGATCAACTATTAAAGGTCTGCTTAGTAATTCATTAAATGTTTATCTGTTAATGTTATTTGATGCTCACATAACACTGGAATGAAAGTAGACAAGGTAATATAATTCTTAGTTTACAGGTGAAAAAATTGAGGTTAAATGGCATCATCAGTACTCAAATTCAGACCGTATGACACAGAATCTAATCCTTTTTCCACTATACCACACTACTTCTAGGTAGTAATCCCCAGATGCAAAACAAGGAGATTTCATTTCTAAGAGCCTTTTTCATCTTTGAAACCAGTCACTTATAAACGTTGGGTCACCCTAGGCTTAATAGCCATTCTAGAAAAAAATTCAAATGGAGCTTCAGAACTCAGAGAAATCCAACAGACAATTACTATTTCCAGTGTTCTCTTACTTATATCTTGTCTCTATTTCACTGTCCTAACGTGATCTAATTGAAACATAATCAAACCCCATATGTAATTTTAAATTTTCTAGAAGCCACCTAACAACAAAAGTAGCCATAGAAGCAGGCAAGTTTAAATCAATTTTAATATTATAATTTATTCAACTCAATATCGCCAAAATATTATCATGTCAAAATCTTGTTGTTCTCAGGTGCCATCGAGTCAGTTCCGCCTCATAGCGGCCTTATGTACAACAAAGTGAAACACGGCCCGGTCCTGTGCCATACTGGCCGTGCTCCTTCCAAGACAGGTTTGTTTGTTCTTCAATACTGAAAGTAGTCTTATTAAAAATTATTGACATATTTTATAATCTTTTTCCATACTAAAACCAAAAAAAAAAAAGTTACTGTCGAGTCGATTCGGACTCATAGCAACCCTATAGGACAGAGTAGAACTGCCCCATAGGGTTTCCAAGGAACTGCTGGTGGATTCAAACTGCTGACCTTTGGGTTAGCAGCTGAGAGCTTAACTACTGTGCCACCAGGGCTCTAAGTCTTCAAAATCTGAAGTGTATTTTATATTTATAACACATCTCACTTCAGCCTAGCCACATTTCAAGTGTTCAATAGCAACATGTGGCTAGTAGCTATATTGGACCGTGTGAGTCTAAAGTTTGGAGATACAACTATTACAACCACTCAGTGTTGTATTGATTACTACTCAGATCATACAATGGCATTATAATCTTATACAGGACTCTTGGGTTGAATGGTGTATCAACTAGCATAGCTGTATTTCTTAAAAAGACCTAGTCAAAATTTGGTATTTAACATGAGATGGAATCTACTAGTACATTCCATCTCAATTTAAGTTACATGAAAAAGGTCTTCATTCTGGAAATCTTCAACGTATTAGGAGAACACTGTAATGATAATTCTCAATATATGTATCTCCTCCTAAAAATATCTGTAAACTCACTCATGTATTTATACTTGCATATACACAGAAAACATCTAAAAGAATTCCCAAGAAACTGGTGTTAGTAGCTGATTTTGGAAAGACGACAACTGTAATGGGCTGGAAGGGAGTTATTTTTTATTGCATATGCTTTTATACAGTTTGAAAGTTCAACCATAATTTTCAACAAAAACACATGTAAAATTAAAAAATTTACGCTGTCAACCAGAACAATTAAAATATAATAAACCCACTTTTTCAGCAAAAAATAATTATCAGATAAAAAGATAAAAATGCATCAGAGAGGAAGAAAATTCCATTGGTATTTTGCTTTTTACTTTTCTCAGCAGGACCCTTTGTTCAGGCGGAAAGTTAGAAATAGCAGTGGTATGTTATCCAAGGTTATAATCAATGTATAAACCCAAGAAAGGTTCAACCATATCACTGCCGTGTAGGAGGCAGACACAGTCTGTCGAAAAGTTCCTGTGAATTTGATGGGATTTGTAGCCCTACATCACCCATGGGCTCAATCTGTCAAGTAACCAGAGAAAAATCAATAAAAACTCCTTGCTTGCTCTCAGAATTGCAGGACACTGTTTGATGTGTTACCCGCCACCTGGCCTGAACCATATTCTGGCAGATTGTGATCATGTCTTTGCACTGGTTCTAGATCGATCTAATCCTTTCTTTTTTGGAGGCAACACAGTTTGGTTTAGTATTTATTTCCCAAAGTGAATTCACTGAACAGGAGGTACTCCTAAAGAAAGAAAGAAAGAAAGAAAAAGTTTCTGCTTCGTATTTTACTATCTTGGAAAGAGACAATGAACATCATTATATTAACGACTCAGAAGTCTTCCAGTAAAGAAACCTGCTTGATATTGTTTAATCCAGGATTTACCAGAGTTGGCAGTGAGTTTCTAAGTCATTTTGCTATAACCTATTCAGTGGTGTGCTGCAGCTGGGTTAGACCAGCTTGCAAGGGCCAATTTAGAAATTTTGAAGCCAGTTGACGCCATATTGGTTGCTTAAAATCAGCCCTAGCGGTGGAACTTACACCATGGAAATTGGTTAAGTGCTACAAATCAGGAAACCCTCCCCCCAGGACCAGTTGTTTAACATTTACCAGCACACTGCTGCCAAGGACATACCATACAGTTTTGTCATTGTCTTTTGGTTTTCTGTCTTCTGCCTTCAACCACTGGTGGGGTAGACAAGCAGTAAGACAGACAATGGAAAAAGAAGGACATAAGAGCTACAACAGGGATTTTTTAAGTTATGGTCAAAATATACATAACAAAACATTAGCTAGATATATATTTTCCGTATCCAATTTAGTGACGTTAATTACCTGCATCAGGTTGTACAACCATCACCATTATCCATTTCCAAAAATTTCTATCATATAGTTTTAATCTCTTACATCAAATACTCTGTCCATGAAATTTATGCAATCAAAGCTTTAACGAAAAGTCATCTTCATATTTATTCTGTTTGGAATGTATCATTTTAAAGAGATAATTACATATACTCTTTGAAAATTGCTTTAAAAGAAGATTTGACATCTTCTCATTGCCTTTGCAATTTTGGAATCCAATATAGTCAGGGAGATCCCAGCCCCTTTGACAGGAACCTAATGAGCAAACAAAGCTCATGTCCTCTCATGCTGACCAAAGTGGAGATTGACACCGGCTGATCTTCATCTTTAAACAACATCCCTCTATTAAAATAAAGACCATTTGCTCAATTTTAATCATCTCTATAATTCTTTTAACTTTTCCCTATTGGGATCTATTTTCTATAACTTTCCTTAAATAGTGGCTCCTTCCTCAAACATATCCATGTCCTTAACATCAAAACATGTTAATGCAGGAAGTGACTCTGGGAACTTAAAGTCAAACCACTATCTTCAATAGAAGAAAAAATAAAACCCAGATTGAGAAATTTGCCAAAATTATGCTACAGGCTATTGACCGAGCTTTTACAAAAATCCATGTGTTTTGAAGGCTGGATTCAGTGTTATTTCCCACTTTCTCATCTGCTTTCGTCTTGTGACTGTGATGCTTGGAAGAGCTAAGAGAACATTTGCTGTAAACCATTCTTTTCTGTGGCGTATGTGCTAACTTTTGCAAGGCACCATATTGCCTTGCTCTCTACGTAGAATGTTGAAGCGCCTCAAGTCTCCCTGGAGTTTGCTCACATGAAAGGTGGTGCCCCAGGGACGTTGTCCATTTGTCCTCTGTCCTGCTGGTTCTGTTTTGACTTCAGCCCCATGTTTTGTGTAGCTCACAGGGTTCCGCTCTACCTGCAGGGTCCTGCATTCAATATTCTGGAAATAAGCAATAATGCAGGAATAAACTTAAAGGGGTTGTGCTGGGGGCGATGGAGGGAGGAAAGAGTTATTGCAGCAGAATTGACTGCAGCTGTCTGTAAATACAGCTGGTTGGAGGGTGTCAAGTCAGAGACAGTGCACAGCGATCGGTGCACATGGGTGCACAGACACGCATTCTCAGTGCGTGTGCCGGGCGCTGGTTCTCCTGGGGCGGATATTGCTGTGTGTGCAGAAGACAGCTGAGGCATGTGGGCGCTTGTGGTTGAAATAGAGAAAGGTGAGGACTCTGAGGGTGGCTGCCGGGTGCACAATTTGTTTATAAACTGTAGCCCTTGAGCATTCATTAAGGCTTGAGAAATAACAATGGCAAAGTGGGTAACATAGGACAAGGGAGAGAAGACAAGTCAACAGATATGCTTACAAACAGCTTCCTCTAAGACTTATATACACGCTCACTCCTGAGCCAATCACTGTGGTTAGGGAGATGGGCACTCTGATTGGCCAGCCTGGTTCATGTGCCCACTTCGAGATGACAGTGAAGATGATGGTAGCTAGTGGTGGTGGGTGGGGTAGGAGTCAGGGGGCACTATGACTTTATGCCATCAGCTCACCAAAGGATCCAGAAGAAGCATGGTGGGAAAGCGTGTGGAAAAAGCAAAAATTATAACTAGCGTATTCTGCTACGAATAAGTAGAAGAGATGTATCTTAGTTATCTCAATTTAGGAGGCTAGAAGTCTGAATTGAGGGTGCCCGCTCTAGGGGAAGTCTTTCTCTCTCGCTATCCACTCTCGGGCAAAGTCCTTGTCTCTTTTCAGTTCTGTTTCTTGGTTCCCTGGAGAACTTACGTGGCGTGACATCCTATCTTCCCCCATCTGTGCTTGCTTGCTTCATCTGCTTTTATATCTCAAAAGAGATTGACTTAAAACACACCCTACATTAATACTGCCTCATTAACATAACAAAGCAAACCCATTCCCAAATGGGATCATAACCACAGATATAGGGGTTAGGATTTGCCACACATATTTTGTAGGGATACAATTCAATCCGTGACAGTATGATAGAAGCCATCTATACAATGCATTGAAAAGGGATGTTTAGAATAACTATTTTCCCAATTATGTATACTGAATATTTTAGATTTTGTAAAGGAAGAAAGAGGAGGGTGGTCATCCTATGACTACAAGATTGAAATGTGTCACACGTGTGGAAAAAAAAAAATCTTTCCTGTTTATTACTAGAACGCTGGACCAAACAAAAGGTAGTTTATAATAACCCACGATACTAAAGTATACAAGCTGAAGGTATAAAATACTTCACAAGAACCTTGTGAAGATTCTAGAAACCAATGGATTTAAACTAGGTTCTGAGGAATGAGTTCAGAAGCTATTTATAGCTAAAGGATGGTGGAGAAGCAAAGAGGGGTCATCTCCAACCCCCGATCCTGTAACTTTGCTTTTCTCGTTTTATGTACAGGGGTCCTGCTTAAGGTTTTCTTTTAAGGAAAGATTCTGTGCTAAAAACTAGTTTGGAAGCCTAATGTTATATGAGAAATGAAGACAAGTTTTGGGGCCCATATATATCTAGACATGAGGAATTGGTGGTTCAGGGGTAGAGTGCTCACATTTCATGCAGGGGAATTGCCAAAGCACCTCTTGTGCAGCCACTGCCCATCTACCAGTGGAAGCTTGCATATTGATAGGATGCTGAAGGGATTTCAGTAGAGCTTCCAGACTGTGGCAGACTAGGAAGAAAGGCCTGGCAATCTACTTCTAAAAATCAGCCAGTGAAAACCCTATGGATCACAATGGTCTGATCTGCAAACAGTAGTGGGGATGGTGCAGAACCAGGCAGCATTTTGTTCAGTTGTGTGTGGTGTCTCCATGAATCAGGGTGAACACAACAGCAGCTAACAAGATATAGCCATACAATCATTCAGTCATTCAACAAACATTTGTTTAGTGCTTACTATAGACAGCAGCTAGCAAAACAGACATTTCTTTGCCCTCTTAGAGCTAAGAGTTTAGAATACATCTGTCACTGTCTCAGGGTTATTTTAAGCTCAGGCCAGAATCTGTGCCCCAAATCCACTAACATTTGACAGACATTTAGCAAGTCCCTAATATGTGCAAGGTAGTAGGTAAGGTAATGTCGGAGGTAGGAGCTGTGGATGCAAAGATGAGTAGTAATCTCTGCCCTCAAAAAATCACGAATAAACACTTTGCTTCTAGGTCTCCGGATGGTGGACTTTTAACCTCTTATGCTTTCGCTTGTCGGGAGTGATGAAATATGAAGTGAAAGTTGTCTTCTATATTTCTTATTCACCCCACCCCTCAAAAAAATTCCTTCCTTAAGGTTTAACAAACATTTTTGAAAAAAAATGACAGCAATACAATAGCTCTTGGGTGGCTGAATCACGACTTATGGACTCTTTCTAGATCCCAAGAGGACTACTCAATATCAACCTCATTCCTAATAGCAGAACAATATTCCAGATGCGAAGCCTTCTTGGAGGGGAGAGCTACATGTTGTTATTTATCACATCTGTGCTTTAGTGCAGAATTCTTAGACTGGAGTTTTTCAAAGTGTGTTCGTGGTCACCTATATGTGTCACCCGGGGACCTTGTTAAAAATGTAGATTCCAGATCTTCACCCCAAATCTTCTGAATCAGACTCTGCTGACATAGACTTCCATAATTTTAACAAGCAGCCCAGGTGAGTCTTAGGAACACTAATGTTTCAGAAACCATATGTTAGGAACTTAAGTTGTTGTGTAAGATCTCAAATGAGTAACCATTTATACCCTAGAATGTTTGAATGTGTATTTGTTGTGCTATGAATACCAAACCAGTTGCCGTCGAGTGACTCCGACTCATGGAGACCCCAGGTGTGTCAGAGTAGAATTCAGAGTACTCCGTAGGGCTTTCAATGGCTGATTTTTCAGAAGTAGATTGCCAGACCTTTCTTCCAAGTCACCTCCGGGTGAATGCGAACCTCCAACCTTTTGGTTAGCAGCCGAGTGCCTAACTGTTTACACCACCCAGGGATTGTGTTACGAGTTGTTGGTGTTGCTAGTTGTTATAGAGCCTTTTTAAAACAATGTACCAATATACCATCAAACAAGTCATGTTTGGCCTGGTGGCCACTAAGGAGTTTCCACACACCATTTTTCTGTTTTAACCAGAATCAAAGTGAGTGTTAATTTGATAACACAGGACCTGGTTTTTCCCTGGTCACAACAGTTTGAGGATGCAGTAAAGTAATAAAATCTCAGCCTTCTGATTGGACATCCACTGACACTATCCTCAAATTCCTCTGGTGGCATCCAGGAAGGCCCCAGAGGGTATCACCCATGTGCACCCAGCATATATGGCCCCATCCCCTCTTTGGCTCTTCAAGTTTGCAGTAATATTGCTCTGACACTATCACAGGTACATCTGTGGCTTTTTGCTGCTCTACTCCTGATGGAGGCAGATCCCTGGATGCTGTGGTTTTCTGCTGCCAAACCCAGGAGCTCGATTTGGTTCTCCTTTCATGCTTCAGGAAACCCTGGTGGTGTAGTGGTTAAGTTCTATGGCTGCTAACCAAGAGGCTGGCAGTTCAAATCCATCAGGTGCTCCTTGGAAACTCTATGGGGGCGGTTCTACTCTGTTCTATAGGGTCCCTATGAGTCAGAATTGACTTGACAGCAATGGGTTTGGTTTTTGGTTTTCATGCTTCAAGTTCCAGCAGGCTACTCTGCCAGTGGAGAGGACACTCTTCCGTTAGGCTTATGGTGTCCTCTCTCTCTGAGGCTGTAATCAGGCAGGAAGGAAAGGAGGAAGGGAGAGAGAGAGGAAGGGAGAGAGAGAGGAAGGGAGAGAGAGAGAAGGGAAAAAGAGAGGGAGGAAGGAAGGAAGGAAAGATCTCCTCTAAATTTCTCAAAAGAACAACTGCAAATAACTAACGGTTAAAATTAATTAGAACGAAGTGTCAGAAACAGAACTTTGAAAATCTCCTTTGATGCCGACTCTAAAACCCACTTTCCCCAAAGCTTCTTTGTGCTGCTTTATTCGGTTTTACTTCCAGGACTTGCGCTCGCAGAAGCAGATGTGGAAGCAAAATGAACTCAGAAGGACTTTGGTATTCTGGAATAAATTACACTCCACTGCATTAGCGAGAGAGAACAGATTGTAGCTAGGATAAGAGCAGTGTAAATAATTTTAAGTGTGCAATCGCACACAGCATCGATTTAAATGACCTGGTAACTCGGCACCATCCCAGGCAATTATTCCCTAAGCAGGATTTATGTCGTGTGTTATCAAGAAGCAGTCCAAACCTTGGGTACAGACATATGTCTAGATATATGCTGTCTTAGTCATCTAGTGCTGCCGTAACAGAAATACCACAAGTGGATGGTTTTAATGAAGAGAAGTTTATTTCCTCACAGTCAAAGTAGGCTCAAAGTCCAATTTCAGAATGTCAGCTTCAGGGGAAGTCTTTCTCTCTCTGCTGGCCTTCTCATCAGTGTTCCCCCAAACTAGGAGCTTCTCAGCGCAGGGACCCCAGTCCAAAGGATGCGCTCTGCTCCCGGCACTGCTTTCTTGATGGTGTGAGGTCCCCCTGTCTCTCTGCTCACTTCTGTCTTTTATATCTCAAGAAATTGCCTCAGGACACAACCCAGTCTTGTAGATCCAGTCCTGCCTTACTAACACAACTGCCACCCATCCTCCCTCATTAACATCAGGCAGGATTTACAACATATAGGAAAATCACACAATACCAGGAATCGTGGCCCAACCAAACTGATACACACGTTTTTGGGGGGACATAATTCAAACCATGACATATATTTAGAAGTTATTCTTCTCGATTGGAAAAGACCATTGGATTGCTCTGTTATAAAAGAAGAAAGACTATTTTCTCTTTCTTTTTTAATTTAATAACCCTCCACGGGATTAGGGAATAGCTCACTTTCTCCCAGTCATTGAAATCTTTTTTAAGGGTACACATGCAGACTGATCTGAGAAAGATGATGGCATTTATCATTACAAATATATGAATGAACCCAAAAGAACCCCACAAATGTTATTTTGGAAAGCATTCATAATATCTATCTAAAACTCTTCCTGGGCTTTTAGTGAAAATGTAGAAGCAATGAAAATATTTTAGTTCTTTTCCCCCCTCTCATTTCCTTCTGGGGAAGCTATAAGGCTTGGGTTCACATAAAGAATCACATGTTAATGTCATAGCCCCAGATGGTCTGGGGAAATGCCAAGGAGCACATCAGAGTTAGTAGTGAACCTTCCACTGACAACTCAGGCAGCCTTTAGACTTCACATTTTATGGCTCCAGACTGTCCCTGACATAGCTCAGGACGGCAGTTGAAATGCTGAGCACATGGTTTGCATGTTCGAATCTCAGGTGCTCAGAAGCATGGGTGGATTTTTCTTCTCAGTTTGCAGCAATACGCCTCACGACCTTGAGGTTTAAACTCGAGGTTTAATTTTGAAAACAGAGCTGCCAGACAAGGGCGGATCTAACCCTTTCCATTACAATATGTCTTTGTCGCTTGTAACTGTGCTGAAGCACAGCCAATCTCTGAAACATCTTCAGGTGAGATTCTGAGCTAATGCATAGAATCTAGGGAGGCGTCCTGGTGGCTCAGTGGTTAAGTGCTCGGCTGCGAAATGAAAGGTCAGCGGTTCGAACATACCAGCCGCTCTGCGGGAGAAAGATGTGGCAGTCTGCTTCTGTAAAGATGTACAAACTTGGAAACCCTTTGAGGCAGTTCTACTCTGTCCTACAGGTTCACTATGAGTCGGAATCGACTTGATGGCAGTGGGTTTGGTTTTGCTATAGAATCTATACATATACTGTATCAGTTGTCGTTGTGTCGACTCCAGTCATGACGAGCTCACGTGTAGGAGAATAGAACTGTGCTCTGTAGGGTTTTCAATGACTGATTTTTTGGAAGTAGATCACCAGCCCTTTCTTCTGAAGCACCCCTGGCTGGACTCAAACTGCCAACCTTTTGGTTAGTAGCGAGCTTGTTAACTGTTTGTACTATGCAGGAACTCCATACGTGTACTGTAGATCCTACTATTAGGAAGAGAATATTGGGTTCTAATACTTTGTTTTTTTAGCTCCTACAACATTTTGTCCTTGTTGGGGTTACTGTTTCTTAACACCCTTGCCTTGGTTTCCTCTAAAAACCATCTCATGAACAAGGCTCCTCTGAACTGCCCTCCAACTTATTTTGCTAGCTGTGAGGAGATAAACTTGTTTCTCTCTCTCTTTCTTCCTCCTTGCTGGGGACTAGACACACTGATACTAGGATAGCAAAAGGAGGAATATGATAGCACAGATCAAGTGATGAAAGAAATGGAAGCTCTAGATGTGCAAAGAAGAGACTTATTTTCGCAGTGTAACACTGTTCCACTGCCTTATCAATTGTCCACCATAAAAGTCTATGTACTCTACCCCCAGCCCCCAATAATTAGTCATTTGTGTCAGAGACGTGAGAAGAAGGCAGCCCAAGGAGAGAAATGGACCATGACCACAGACAGAGAGGTCTGAATTCCTTGTGACCTAGAGGGTGGGCGTGGGGGGCAACCCTGAGACACAAGAGTTCACACCCAATACCCTAGCCTCCGTGGATGAGCATGAGATGAAAGTTGTGTCTCCAAGTAAAGAACAATTTGTACATCTTTCTGTATTCAATGTGGTCCCTGGGTGGCACAAACGGTTTGCACATGACTACCAACCTACAGGTTGGCAGTTTAAACCCACATAGCAATGCCATGAAAGAAAGCCCTGGAGGTCTGTTTCTGTAAATATTACAGCCAAGAAAACTCTCTGAAGGGCTCTATCCTGTAACTCATGGTGTTGTCATGAGTTGGAATCAACTTGATGGCAATTTTTTTTTTTTTCCTGTATTCTATGTGAATACTTGACTAACAGTAAGGGTGTTTAAAAATGAACTATATCACGCCTCTTGTCTATTAGTAAGGGATAGTACTGGGATTACTCTAAATTGATTCCAAGCTTATTCATGTTGAGAGGAAGCCAAAAAGGTCTTGCTGCCATTAACATTAGGGAAGGTCTCTTTCTCTCAAACCAATCAATTTTGTATGAATCTATTTCATTATCTCAATTAATCCTCTCAGTGGATGGAGCTCAGATAATTTATGATTTTTCTACACCCAGAGGATGTAGACAAATGTAATCAAGTTGCTTATTTAGAAAGCAAGTTCCAAGAAATCATAACGTTTATTCTAGGATATTTATTGTTTCATATTTGGCTGTCTCTAGACAGCTTATGGAATAGGTAATCAGAATCAGATTTCTTAATTTGATTACAGTACAGTGCTTGGGTTGTACCTACAAATTAGGACTGCAAACAGAACAATGTGGGGAGGCCCTTGACTATGTGGCTATACATGTAAAGCTCTCTAGAGATGCAAAGGGAGGTCCTGAGCCTTCAGTTCTCGCCCACGTCTTGGTTTGCTCAGTTTGGCAAACCCAGGTTTCTTGCATCTTTGGCATTAACTATACCAGTTTACTTTCCATAGTTATATAGACCTAACTCGTTGCTGTCGAGTCGATTCCGACTCATAGTGACTCTATAGACTCTAGGGAATGGAGTTTCATGAGAAGAAAATGTGAGATTAAGTCCTCAAAAGTTTGTAGAGTTGCTACTTGGTCCAGCTCATTGCTTCCTATGCTACTGTTTTCTACCAGAGCTGTTTTTTTGTGCATAGGAAAGCAAGATTGCAAACCAAAAAATAAGGCAATGAATCATGGGCTTTTAAAGCTAATGGTGATCTTGTAGATCACCTGGTTAAAAGACTTTATTTTTCAAATAGGAAACAGGCTTAGAGTCTGCATTCTTTCATTCGTTGATAGTTATTCATTGAGCCCCTGTTTATATGAGGTACTGTGCTAGGTACTGGGGATAAAGTTGTGAACAAAACATACCAAGATTCTGTCCTCATGATGCTTACATTCAACTGAGTGAAGAAGTGGGTGAATAGAATGTCAGGTAGTGATGGCTGCTAGGAAGAAAGACAAAGCACAGTAAGGAAACAGAGTAGCAGGATTGGAAGTGGGTGCTCTTCTGGATATGATGGAAAACCTGAGAGGCTATGTGCAGGCCCCTGACTCATGTGAGGGAGCAAGCTACGTGATCATCTGGAGGAAGGAGTTCTAGGCAGAGGGAACAGTAAGTGCAAAGACTCTGAGGACAGACGGTGGTACATGTGTTTGAGAAACAGGAAGAAGGGCAGTACGTTTGGAAGTCTGTGAGCAAGAGGGAAAGTACATGAAAGGAGGTCAAAGAAGTAGCTAGAGTTCAATCATGTAAGGCCTTGAAGGCCAAGGTAAGAAGCTTCACCTCTATTCTAAGTGTAATAGGAAAAGATTGACAGGTTTCATAAAGGGGATGATGTAATCTAATTTACCTTTGAATGGATCTTTCTGGCTGTTGTGTGGCATGAAACTGTAGGGGTAAAAAAGAGAAAGCAGACAGACCAACCAGGAGAGGACTGCAACAGTCCAGGTTAACAGCTGGTGGTGGTTTGAAGAAGGGTGGTAAGAAAGGGCCAGATTTTAAGAATATTCTGAGGCTAGAGATAACAGGATTTGCCTAGGGATTGGGTGTAGAGTGTGAGAGAAAGAGATGAGTCAAAGATGGTTCCATGGCTTTTGAGTTGAGTACCTGGGAGAATGGAGTTGCCGTTTCGTAAAATGGGGAACATGGCAAAAAGCAGATTTGAGGAAGTAGGAGGAGAAATTAAGAGTTTAGTTTTTGACATGTTAAACTCAAGACATCTACGTATTAGGCATCCAAGTGGCAATGTCAGAAGGCAGTTGCATATATGAGTCTGGAAATCGGGAAGACTTTGGGTCTAGAGATAAAAATCTGAGAATCATTATCAATGACTCCTCCAAGATCACCCTTAGGAGACGTGAAACTTGAAGCCTAAGCTCCTGCCTCCTTTTTTGGAGCCCCTTGTTCCATATTTGGCTGTCTCTAGATGACTCTTGAAAACAAAGCAGACTTGGCATAAATTAACATGTCATCTGAGTATTATTTAATTAAATATATTTGTTTAAAT
>NW_004443961.1:7124275-7129801 GCF_000243295.1 Trichechus manatus latirostris
ATAAAGGAGCCTTGGTGGCGCAGTGGTTAATCGGTTAATCCCTCTGTTGCTAACCGAAAGATCCGTAGTTCAAAGCCACCAGCCACACTGCAGGAGAAAGATGTGGCAGTCTGCTTCTGTAAAGATTACAGCCTTGGAAACCCTATGGGTCAGTTCTACTCTGTTCTAAAGTATCATTATGAGTCAGAATCAACTCGACAGCAAAGGGTTTGGGTTTTTATATATTTACAAAATATTTATATATACCTAAAACTAAACCAAACCCGTTACCATCCAGTTAATTCTGACTCATAGTGACTGATAGGACAGTAAAACTGCCCCATAGTTTTTCCAAGGAGCAGCTGGTGGATTCAAACTGCCCATCTTTTAATTAGTAGCCAAGCTCTTAACCACCGTGCCACCAGGGCTCCGTATATATATATATATATGCAGAGAGAGAGAGAGCCCTGGTGGTGCAATGGTTAAGTACTCAGCTGCTAACCAAAAGGTCGGTAGTTCAAAGCCACCCAGACGCTCCACAGGAGAAAAAACCAGACGATCTGCTCCCATAAAGATTACAGCCTTGGAGACTCAATGGTGCAGTTCTACTCTGTCCTGTAGGGTTGCTATGAGTGACAATTGACTTTTGAACACCAGCAGGATTTCCTAAAGTGTAAAAGAATAGCCCTCAACTAAGCATGATATTCCTACTAAAGTTCAAGTATAGAGAAAGAGCATATCAGCTGGACTGCCTTAGCAGACCTTGACCCTGGGAGAAGTTTGAATTATATAACTGATATCAGTGTTAACTGCTGTCAAGACCCCACATGACTTTACAGAGTAAGTAAAATGTCACTACAGTGCACCTGGAATACATATTGGCCAACCAAGCCCAGGTAGGACGTTCTATTTGACTCCAATAATTAAGAGAAGGAGCAGCTGGGTCCCATAAAAGCTGGGGTTCTGGATAGAACCCTTGTGGAAAGAGCTTCCATATTTCAAGCTGAAGGTCAGACAAAAGGGGAGAAGAGTTACAGGACGGCATGGAGGCTGTCGGGAAGAAGAAGCGGCAAACCTGACAGTTTATCCTCTGATTCAAAAGATTGAAAGCTGAAAGTCTTATTTAACGGGGTTGTTTATTAGGAAGCACGTTCCAAGAAATCACGATATTTATTCAAGGATCGGTATCGTAATGGGGTTTTCAACATGTTAAACTGGCTACAAAGGAGAAAGAATGTCTAATATTTCACAGAAACAATACCTGGGAAGGGTCTGGAATGCCTATCAGCTGGGTAAGTGCATTTTCTAAGAATCACATTGCATGCGTGCATCCAGTACTGCTGGATGAGTGGAGTAGGTGACCCTGGAAGGATGCTATACACAGTTTCAAAGACTGACATGCCCATTTATCTTATTTGATCTACACAGAAAAGCTGTGAGATGGGCTGGACAGGTAAGATGCTCCCTGTTTTCCCAAAGAGGAAGCAGACACTCAGTAAGGGGCGGAGATAGTACTCAAAGCAGGCGCTTCTTCAGGGCTCATGCCAAGGCAGAGTGTACAGTGCCGCAGTCCACCTGGTGAAATAAGCATCGAGCGCTGTAGGGAGCCAGTGCTGCTGTCGATTGCCCTCCTCCGCCTCAGTCACGGATATATTTAAACCAAGTAATACAACAACAAACCAGCAGCTGGCACGTTCATAGTGCCAACTCTAGAGCCCCCTCAGAAAAATACTTTTTTCTAGATAGAGTTTGCCCTGTCTCTCGTTTTCATTTGCTGTTTATTTTTGTTACATTTCCCACTAAGCAAACCATTTTAAAGTGGAAAACTGGGGTGACTAGAGGCAAGTCACAAACAAAACCCTGCCTTGAGCAATATGCAGGGTTTGCATTTTTCTAAATTTGGCCTCCCTGGCATCTGTCTGGGATGTGTGATGTGACCCCAAACACCCATCCCCACAGATGCTAGTACACCAGCCCTCTCCAAACATCCAGACCTGAAGTCTCAATCCGCTGGCAAGAGGTGGTAACACATTATTTATACTATTAAAAGCGGTGACTTTGGTGACCATTTACCGATTGCCTAGTATGCCACCCACCACCCGTCTGTCATTTTGTTGTACTGTGGTGGTTTGTGTGTTGCTATGATGCTGGAAGCTATGCCACCAGTATTTCAATACCAGCAAGGTCACCCACGGTAGACAGATTTCAGTGGAGCTTCCCAACTCAGACAGACTAGGAAGAAAGGCCTGGTGATTTACTTCATAAAAGTAGCCAATGAAACCCCTATGGATCGAACAGAACATTGTATGATACAGTGCTGGAAGATGAGCCTCCTAGGTTGGAAGGCACTCAAAATACACAACCCCCAACAATGGCCCCAACAATAGACTCAAGCATACCAATGATTGTAAAGATGGCGCAGGACTGGGCAATGTTTCATTCTGTTGTACGTGGGGTTGCCGTGAGTGGAAGCCAACTGGATGGCAGCTAACAACAACAACAAGTATGTCACAGCCATTAAACACACATTCAGCCTCCTCAAAACCTTAGCAAGGTGGGTACGTCTTCACATTTCACAAATTAAGAAGCTGAGGCTTAGAGGAGGTAACATGTTCAGAGACAAACAGCTTCCAACTGGCTGATTCTGGTGGCGAGCACATCTGTTGTCTGCATTGCTCTAAACCCTCTGAACTTTGGGCTTCCAGAAAAAAAGGCGATGTGAGAGAGACCAAATTCCTGTTGCTGTAAGAAGGGCACTGTCTAAAACTGCCTCCTGCACAGACGTCTGGGCTAGAACACAAGCATCGTTTATTGTTTGAGAACCAGTGTGGGATGCTCATCCTGCAAAGGAGCTAAAGACTTGAGCTCAAGAGACCAAATCTGCTGCTTCCTGAGTGACTGCACAGTCCCTGCATCATCTGCAACTACCTCAATTTCTTCCTCTGTAAAATTGGCACTGTGGTTGATGCCCCGCTCACTCTCCCAGGTTGTTGTGGAGAGCAAAGACTATAAATGTAATGAAAGTGCCTTGTTAATTGAAAACCTGTCTACAAATGGAGTTAGTATGGTTGTACTCATCTATAAGGGAATGTTGCCAAAATTTTTGGCATCCTCATATTCAGCTATGGTGAAATCTGCTCAAGCAGTTTACTTGCCTCTCCCTCTCGGGTCTCCTAACCACACTGCAAAGGGAACTGAAGTGTGTTTGTGCAGCAGGAGCCACAGGGAAAGAAGCACGTGTTAACTAAGTCACGAGGAGGGGCTGATCTGCTGGTGCCGCCAACATGTACCAACATGTCTCTCAGCTTGCTCTGCCAGTAACAGGTGTTCGTAGGCTGGTGAGGAGGACGGGCAGCCTCCCCCCAGTTTCCCTGTCTTTCACTTGTCAAAGGTTTTGACAGGCATTTTGCAGTTCTCTGTCACACACTCCAAGCATGGCTGCACAGCATGCTGCTTAAAGCCACCCCAAGTCAAGGAGCTCGGAGAATTCCCTTTTAGAGTTTCTTTTGGATGCTATGCTCGGAGCATGAGTGTTGGAAGCCCTTCCTGTTGATATATGTCTGTTTTCTTCATCCTCCGGTGGTTGGGCACACAAGTCAAAGGTCTGTCCCACTGCTGATCTGGCCTTGCTCTGGGTAAGATGTCAGACTAAAATTCTGTGCCTGATTAAAAGCTAAAATACCCTTCTCCTTGCTCCCACATAAACCAGTTACTGTCAAGTCAATTCCAACTCATGGCAACCCCATGGATGTCAGCACAGAACTGTGCTCCCTAGGGTTTTCAGTAGCTGATTTTTTAGAAGTAGATCACTAGACCTTTTTCCGAGGTGCCTTTGGGTGGACTCAAACCTCCAATGTTTCAGTTAGTAGCCAAGCGCGTTAACCGTTTGGGTACCTTGTTCATAATCCTTCCTTATATCATCATCATCTTTTTAAGTGTCTATCTCCTGCACTAGACTCTCAATTTCCTAGAGCAAGAACCCTGCAATATGTCTAACACAGCTTAGAGTGCCTGGCAAGGGCTCAATCAATGCTTTTTAGACTGAATCTTAATACATTTGAGAAGTGCATCGGAGAAACCTGAAGATAGTAACTCCTCTGAAAAAAACGAGGCCAGATTTCTTCTATGGAAACCTTTTCAGTGATAACATGCCCAGAATCTAGGGCTTTGGCCAATACTGACTCTTGGTCACAGGCTTAATGGCTGTTTCTGTAGTTGCCCATTATACTGACGAAGTCCCCTGCTGAGACTTACTGTGCATACTCAGCCTCACATGTAGGTTGTTATGGATTGAATTGTGTTCACTGCAAAATGTGAGTTGGAATTCTAATCCCTATACCTATAGATGTAATCCCCTTTGTTACATTAATGAGGCCATATCAGTCTAGGGTGGGCCCTAAACCTAATCACTTCTGAACTGTAAGGAGCAGCATGGACACAGAGACAAAGTAGCACAAGAGGGGCAGACAGGCACTATCTGATGAAAATGGAGGCAGATGAATTTACAATCCCCCCAAAGCCAAGGATTTCTGGCATCTACTAGAAGCTGAAATAAACAAAGAGGGACCACCCCCTAAAGTCACACTCTGAATTCAGACTTCTAGCCTCCTGAACTGTGAGAAAATAAATTTATGTTCTTTAAAGCCACCTACCTGTGGTATTTCTGTTACAGAAGCACTGACTAAGACATAGGTGGACACCATTTTTCAAAACATTTATTTTATAATACCTCCAGGCACAGGACAGTACGGATATTTTTAGTGATCTGCTTTGCCCACTCACTGATGGAGCCTTTTCCTTTGCTGAAGGTTATTGTTATTCTAGATGCAACCTGCATAACTTAAAGTGTTTAATTTAATTTACCTCAATAAACCAGTATTATGGAAAGTGAAACTGAAGGAGAGATTTTCCTGTTAGCATTCTGGGGAAACGTAAGGGGAGCACACACACATGCACACACATACACTTACACACTCTTACTCACACACTCACAGACGCCATTGCTGTCACCATCACCACCTCCATCACCTCCACCAACCACCACTACCGTCACTACGTCTACCACCTCCACCCCCACCACCTCCCCCACCACTACCGCCTTTACTACCACCACCTCCACCACCTTCACCACCACTACCACCTTCACCACCACCACCACCTCTACCACCTCCACCACTTCCACCTCCACCACTTACACAACCACCACTACCACCTTTACCACCATCACCTCCACTGCAATCATCACTACCTCCACCACCACCACCACCACCACCACCTTTACCACAACCACCTCCACCACTGTCATCACCTCCACCACCACCACCAACCACCACCTCCACCACTTCCACCACCTCCACCACCACCATTAACTACCACCACTACCACCTCCACCACCACCACCTCTACCACCATCACCTCCACCACCACCACCACCTCCACCACCTTCACCACCACTTCCACCTCCACCACCTCCACCACTTCCACCTCCACCACCTCCACCACCACTACCACTTTTACCACCTCCACCACCACCACTACCACCTTTAC
>NW_004443961.1:7129902-7133682 GCF_000243295.1 Trichechus manatus latirostris
CACCTCCACCACCTCCACCACCACTACCACCACCACCTCCACCACTATCATCACCACCTCTACCACCACTACCACCACCACCACTACTTCCACCATCACCACCACCACCACTACCACCTCCACCAATCCCACCTCCACCAATGCCTGGACAGTCTTGCAGGCTAAGAAAGGGTAATCACATTTCATGTTTTAGGGCATGATCTCATCACAAGGGTATCAGAAAGGACCCCTCTTCTACCCTGTAGAATTGTTTGGTTGGCCAAGTGTACTAAATAGGGTGAGAGGTTGCTAAATTCCTGTCAAGCATCCTGCATTTGTGACTGTAATATGCTGTGGAGTGGACTTGACTAAGCCATGGTCTGATCTTCCCTGGCAGCTCCTCTCAGTTACTGTAGAGAGTTCTGTTTCAGTTTTCTCTCTCAGCTCCCCACTGCTACGTCTGTCCTTTGGAATCAAAGAGAGTCCATCTCCTTCTTTATACAAATATTATGGGAAGAGAAGGAGCCCTGGTGGCACAAATGGTTAAGTGCTCAGCTGCTAACCGAAAGGTTGGCAGTTTGAACCCACCCAGCTGCTCTGCGGGATAGAAGCCATAAAGATTACAGCCTAGAAAACTCTATGGGGCAGTTCTACTCTGTCACATGGGGCCGCTATGAGTCAGAATCGACTCCATGGCACCTAACAACAACAACATGGGAGGAGAGACTTTTATTACTGAAAGGAATTTAGAAATTACCTAGTCTCATTTTCTGACTTAACAGAGAGTAAAATTAAAGTTCTAAAAGGATAAGTGACTTGCTCAAGAGTATATGAGGAGTTGGTGACAGAACTGGGATTAGAACCTGGGTCTCATGACTTCCAATCCTACGTTCTTCCCACTACATTACAACTGAGTGAACCAATGTCAGTCAGGCTCAGCTCCGCCAGTGGTTTTCAACCTTAAGCATACTTCAGAATCACCTGGAAGGCTTGTGAAAATCAGATTGCTAAACCCCACCCCCAGAGCTGCTGATTCAGTGGTAGGTCTGGTATGTGGCTGATAATTTGCATCTCTAATGAGTTCTAAGGTGATGCTGATGTTACTGGTCCAGTGGCCTTATTTGTGAACCACCGGGATACGATAAAGTTGTCAAATGGAACACATGCTTTCCCTTTCTTTTCTCATTCATTTATTCAGTCCTTTATTCACTTGTTCATCAAATATTTATTGAACACCATCCATGCCCTTGGCATGTTTGGTGCTGGGGACTGGAAACATGACAAAGATGACAAAAGCGCAGTCTTCTTGAGGAGTTCATGATGAGAGGGGAGAGATGGATGCATAAATAAAAAATGACCAGTTTTTTAAGTGCAGCGATAGAAGTCTGTACAAAGTGTAATGGTTGCTCATCCTGAAAAGTGACCAAAGGGGAGGCTTTTCAGGGAAGACTTCACAAAAAAGGTGACATTTGGGCTGGGCCTAAAGGAACAAGTAGGATTTCTCAAGATGGAGAAGGGATTGGAGGATATTTTAGGCAGAAGTAACAGCATGTGCAAAGGCATGAAGAATGGCATTTTTAAGGAGAGTTGGCTAAGTAAGAGTGCCAGGACTATGGGGTATGTGGGGCAGAAGTCAGGGAGTGGAAGAAGAAGATGGAAAAATGTGGAAGGTGAACTAGGGAAGGATATTTTGCATCCTGCAAGCAGTGTGGGATTCCATTTGATCTGTATCAGGGATACTGAAAGGTTTTAAGCAGGAAGTGTTTTAAAGTTACTCTCACTACAGCGTGGAGGGCAGACAGAGGGGGTTCCTAGAAGCAAAGTGACAATTAAGAATCTATTATAAATCCCAAAAAAAAACTCAAACCTGTTGCCATTGAGTCGATTCTGACTGATAGCAACCCTGTAGGACAGAGTAGAACTGCCCCATGTGGTTTCCAAGACTGTAATCTTTGTTTTGTTCTGTTGTACATAGGGTTGCTATGAGTCAGAACCAACTTGATGGCACCTAACAACAACAACAACAACAACCTTTACGGAAGCAGACTGCCACATCTTTCTCCTGCAGAGCAACTGGTGGGTTTGAACCACTGACCTTTCATTTAGCAGCTGAGAGCTTAATCACTGCACCACCAGGGGTCCTTAAGAATCTATTATAGGCATCTAAAATTACTGTACCTGAGAAATGATGATGGCTGATCCAAAACAATAGCAATGGGGATGGACAATTAAAAGCATTAGAAGGTTAAAATAATCAGGACTTAGTAACAGATCAGATGGAAAGAATGAGAATAAGATGGGGGTCATAGATATTTCCATAATTTCTAGATTGGCCAGCCGAGGAGATGCAAATGTTATGAACAGAGATAGGAAACAGAGCAGTGGGAGCACATTAGGGGGAGATGATAAGTTCATTTGGGATATGTTGGGATTCAGGCATCTGGGACACAGACAGGTGGAGATGCCCTGTGAGGCTTGGAAATGTGGTCTGAGGTTCAGGTGACTGGTCCAAGGTCAGGAGAGAGATTGGGTTAAAGTCATGGAAGAGTATTAGCCTGGCCAGGGAGATGAGAAAAATGTAGATGGCTATCAGAGTGATAAGTGATATAACTTCAATTATCAAGAAGAGGAAACCAAGAGATTAATGACATTTATTAAATTAAGGGATAACCCAAGGAAAAAGTGAAAATTAGAATTCAATTTTTCTAATTTTGATACCTGAACATTTTGATAATGGATGCCAAGAAAATGACTTCTGCAAGATAAATTCCCAGTTAGCGCTCTTCACCAAGTCACCACAGCTTCGTCACTTGAAACTTTGGGCAAATTCTCAACTCTTCCAGGCCTCAGAGATCTCATTTGTAAAACAGAGTTGCTAAGAAGATTGAATGAGATGATTCATGTAAAGCACATAGCATAATGCTTGGCATATAAAAAAACAACAGTGAACTAGTTACCATTTAGTTGGTTCCAGTTCATGAAGACCCTGTGTGTGTCAGAGCAGAACTGTGCTCCATAGGGTTTTCAATGGCTGATTTTTCATTAGTAGGTCATCAGGCCTTTCTTTTGAGGTGCCTCTAGATGGATTCGATCAGCTAACCTTTCAGTTAGTAGCTGAGCACTTAACTGTTTGCACCACCCACAGACTACTCAGCATATAAAATGGATCCTGAAATTATTTTTTATATTGTCTTTAGCAGCTGAACAATCATACTACAAAACAGATGATAAAGACAAACAGAAAAACTGTAACTCATATTACAACCATCAAGAAAAACACCAGTAAAAGAATAAGTGAAGACAGTAACTGTAAGGACAAATGCTGTTTAAATGATGGCCTCTTCTTGCTATTTCCTGAATACACAGAACGGGGCACTGTATTGGTCTGGTGTGTGCTGGTCTGACTATGCTACTGCAAAACACTCCTGATCCCCGTTCCAGCCAGATACCAATCTAGGAAATGAACTCTCGAGCACTATCCAAAACCAAAAGAAATACAACAAGGAATCAGAGCAGTTAATCAGTAAATGACAACAACATCAAAACAATAAAAGAAGGAATAAACGGCATAGATATAGAACCTTCTAATGGAGAGGAAGGCAAGGCGATACCAAGTAATGGTAGACTGCTTCAAACTTAGAAAAAAAAGGGTAAAATTCATGGTAACCACAAAGAAAGTTAACAAACATACTCATAAAAAAAAAGAGGAAAAACATAAAGTCTCAGCAAAAACAAAAGAAATGGAAAAAAAAAAAATCCACAAACAAAAGTAACTCAGCACAAGAGAGTAAGAAGAACAAA
>NW_004443961.1:7138336-7167174 GCF_000243295.1 Trichechus manatus latirostris
ACATGTTCTGGGGTTGTTAACCAATGTCATAAACAATATGTGTACTACTGTTTCATGAGAAACTATTTGTTCTGTAAGCCTTCACCTGAAGTACAATTAAAAAATCAAAAAAAAAAAAAAAACAAAAAAACAACACTCCTGATCCCTTACATTAGTTTTCTATTGCTGTGTAACAAGTTACCACAAACTTGGCAGCTTAAAACAATACAAGTTTATTATTGCAGTTTCTAGAGGTCAGAGGTCCAGGCACGGCACTACTGGATATTTAACTCAGGTTCTCACCAGGCTGAAGTCAAGGTGGTGGCTGGGGCTGTGGTTTTCATTCTCATCAGGCCTCTTCCAGGCTCACTGGTTGCCGGTAGAATTCATTTGCCTGTGGTTGTAGGACTGATGTCCTTATTTTCCTTCTACCTGTCAACTGTTGTCTCAGTTACTTAGTGCTGCTATAATGGAAATACATGTGGCTGGCTTTAAAGAACATAAGTATATTTCCTCACAGTTCTGGAGGCTAAAACTCCAAATCAGGGTCTTGGCTATGTCGATTCCATCCTTATAGGTAGTTGTGGGCATTCCTTGGCTGCTTGGCTGGTAGATGAGCCTCCCTTGGCATCTGTCTTCCCCAAATGTGTGCTCTGTGTTTAATCTGCTCTTTTTATAACTCAGAAGTGATTAGATTTAGAAGCCAGCCTACTGAGGTATGATCTAACTAACGTAACAAAGAAGACCCTATTTCCAAACAGGATTTCATCCAAAGGTATTGCTGTTGTTGTTAGGTGCTGTCCACTGGTTCTGACTCATAGAGACCCTATATACAACAGAACAAAAAACACTGCCCAGTCCTGGGCCATCTTCACAATCATTGATATGTTTGAGTCCATTGTTGCAGTCACTGTGTCAATCCATCTCATTGTGAGTCTTCCACTTTTTCGCTGACCCTCTACTTTACAAGGCCTGATGTCCTTCTCCAGAGACTGGTTCCTACTGATAACTTGAGATAAAGTTTTGACATCTTTGTTTCTAAGGAGCATTCTGGCTGTATTTCTGCCAAGATAGATTTGTTCCTTCTTCTGGCAGTCCATGGTATGCTCAATATTCTTCCTCAACACTGTAATTCAAAGGCATAAATTCTTCTCTGGTCTTCCTTACTCATTGTCCATGCATATGAGTTGACTGAAAATATTACTGCTTGGGTCAGTCTCACCTTAGTCCTCAAGGTGACATCTTTGCTTTTCAACACTTAAAGAGGTCTTTTGCAGCCGATTTGTCCAATGCAATACATCATTTGTTTTCTAGACTGCTGCTTCCATGGGTGTTGACTGTGGATTCAAGTAAAATGAAATCCTTGGCAACTTCAAACTTTTCTCCCTTTATCATGATGTTGCTATTGGTCCAGTCGTGAGGATTTTTGTTTTCTGTTGAGGTGTAATCCATACTGAAGGCTGTGGCCTTTGAACTTCATCAGTAAGTGCTTCATGTCCTCTTTACTTTCAGCAAGCAAGGCTGTGTTGTCTGCATATCACGGGTTGTTAATAAGTATTCCACCAATGCTGATGCCCCATTCTTCTTCATATAGTCCTGCTTCTCAGGTTATTTGCTCAGAACACAGATTGAATTAGTATGGTGAAAAGATACAACTGTGATGCACACCCTTCCTGATTTTAAACCATGCAGTGTCCCCTTGTTCTGTTTGAATGACTGCCTCTTGGTCTATGTACAGGTCCACATGAGCACAATTAAGTGTTCTGGAATTACCATTCTTTGCAATGTTAAGCATAATTTTTTATGATCCACTCAGTCGAATGCCTTTGCAAGGTCAATAAAACACAGGTAAACACCTTTCTGGCATTCTTTGCTTTCAATCTGACATGAGCAATGATATACCTCATTCCACATCCTCTTCTGAATCTGGCTTGAAGTTCTGGCAGTTCTGTGTCAATGTAGTGCTGCAACCGCTTTTGAATGATCTTCAGCAAAATTTTACTTTTGTATAACATTAATGACATCGTTCGATAATTTCCTCACTCTGTTGGATCACCTTTCTCTGGAATGGACACAAATATGGATCTCTTCCAGTTGGTTGGCCAGGTGGCTGTCTTCTAAATTTCTTGGCGTAACAAGTGAGCACCTCTAGCATTGCATCTGTTTGTTGAAACATCTCAATCAGTTCTCCATCAATTCGTGGATCCTTTTTTTTTTTGCCAATGCATTCAGTGTAGCTTGGACTTTGTCCTTCAATACCATCAGTTTTTGTTCATATGCTACCTCCTGAAATGGTTGAACACTGACCAATTCTTTTTGGTATACTGTCTCTGTGTATTCCTTCCATCTTCTTTTGATGCTTCCTGTGTCATTCAATATTTTGCCCACAGAATCCTTCAATATTGCAACTGGAGGCTTGAATTTTTTATTCTTTCAGCTTGAGAAATGCCAACCCTGTTCTTCCCCTTTGGTTTTCTAACTCCAGGTCTTTGCTCATTTCATTATAATACTTTACTTTGTCTTCTTGAACTGCCCTTTGAAATCTTCTGTTCAGCTCTTTTACTTCATCATTTCCTCTATTTGCTTTAGTTACTCTACGTTTGACAGCAAGTTTCAGTGCCTCTTTTGACATCCATTTTGGTTGCTTCTTTCTTTCCTGTCTTTTTAATAACCTTTTGCTTTCTTCACACATGATGTCCTTAATGTCATCCCACAACTCGTCAGGTCTTCAGTCATTAGTGTTTAATTCTTCAAATCTATTCTATGGTCTTCAAATTTACATGGGATATAGTCAAGGTTGTACTTTGACTTTTGTGGACTTGTTCTGATTTTCTTCAGTTTCAACTTGAACTTGTGTATGAGCAATTGACAGTCTGTTCCACGGTCAGCCCCTGGCCTTGTTCTGACTGATGATATTAAGCTTTTCTATCGTCTCTTTCCACAGATGTAGTTGATTTAATTCCTGTGTATTCCATCCAGTGAGGTCCACATGTATAGTCGCCTTTTATGTTGTTGAAAAAAGGTGTTTGCAATGAAGAAGTCATTGGTCTTACAAAATTCTATCATGAGCTCTCCAGTGTCATTGCTGTCACCAAGGCCATATGTTCCAACTACAGATCCTTCTTTGTTTCCAACTTTTGCATACCAACCACCAGTAATTAGCAATGCATCTTTGTTTGTATGTTTGATCAATTCCAGACTGGGGAAATTAGTAAAAATCTTCAATTTCCTCATCTTTGGCATTAGTGGTTGGTGAGTAAATTTGAATAATAGTCATATTAACTGGTCCTCCTTATAGGCTTATGGATATTATCCTGTCATTAACAGCTTTGTAGTTCAGGATAAATCTTGAAATGTTCTTTTTGACAATGAATGCAATGCTATTCCTCTTCAATTTGCCTTTCCCAGCATAGTAGACCATATGTTTGCTTAATTCAAAATGCCAATACTAGTCCATTTCAGCTCACTAATGCCTAGGATATTGATCTTCATGCATTCCATTTCATTTTTGACAACTTCCAATTTTTCTAGATTCATACTTTGTACATTCCACATTCTGATTATTAGTGAATACTTGCGCTATTTCTTCCCATTTTGAGTTGTGCCACATCAGCAAGGGAAGGTCCCAAAAGCTTTACTCCAACCACATCATTAAGATTGACTCTGTTTCAAAGAGGCAGCTCTTCCCTAGCTGTATTTTGAGTGTCTTCTATCCTGAGGGGCTCATCTTCCAGCACTATATCAGACAATGTTCCACTGCTATTCAAAGGGTTTTCATTGGCCAATTGTTTTAGAAGTAGATCACCAGGTCCTTATTCCTAGTCTTAGTCTGGAGTCTCCACTGAAACCTGTCCACCATGGGTGACCCTGCTGGTATTTGTAATACTGGTGGCATAGCTTCTAGAATCACAGCAACACGCAAGCCACCACACTGAAGCCCCCTCGTGCTTTAGGTCTCTGACCTCTAAACCCAGATTTAATGGGCTTATATGATTAGCCCACCTGGATAATCTCCCTATTTTAAGGGCAGCTAGTTTAGAAACTTAATCATATCTGCACAATGCCTTCACAGCAGTAGCTACAGTGGTGTTTGTTATGGTTAACTGGGAGAAGGAGTGTGTGCACCAGGGCCCGGGAGCCTTGAGGACCATCTTCAGAATTTTCTCTGCTACATTCCAGAAGCACTTTCAAGTTCAGTCCCACAACGAAGCAGTGATATTTAGTGGCACTGCTGTCTTTAACATTTGCCCTTTTGGCTCTTTCTCTATACTCCATTTACATTTGAATGACAAGTTGTTGAATATTTCAAAGGCCAAGAGACATGCATTTTAGAAGAGTGACATATTTTCGCCCCATGCTCTTGGGACATATCTGAATGACATGTAATTATGGGTCTTTCGCTTCTGACTCAGTGCCCTGATACCCATATAATCATTGGGTCAAGGCAAGAATTTGTGATTTAAAAAAAAAAAAAGTGGCTTTTTCCAAAGTTGCTTACTATTCTTGACTTTGAGACTTGAGAAGTGTCAGTTTGATCAATGTTGTCTTAGCAGTAAATCAGTTGTGGCCAAGCCTAGTTTGAGGGGGTGTGTGAACATATGCTTGCCCTGAACATATATTTAGGAGCAATATATTTTATAATGTCAAACCTACTGGCTTTATTCGGGAGGCCTCTACTTCAGTCATAGCCAGGCTAAGAAAACCAATAATAAAAATAGAGCAACAGGCAAATGCTAAGCTGTGGGTGTAAGTGACATACAAATCATGTTGACATGCTTAACCTCCAAGGCCACCAGAAAGGGTTGTCTTTGCAATTGGTCTTCTCCAGGTGAAACTTCAGAACCTTTGAGATTGATCCACATTTGGGACACTCCAGGGCCACCAACAACTTCTGACTGAGCAGTTGGCTGAGGAAAAAAGAGCCCTCACCACCAAACGACCACCACACTAAAATCCTTGAAGTTCAAACTGTACTGGCCTTAGGGGATATCAAATCAATTTTGACTCATAATGACCCCATGTGACAGAGCAGAACTGCCCCACAGGGTTTTCTAGGCTGTAATCTTTACAGGAGCAGATCACCAGAACTTTCTCCTGTAGAGCCTCTGGGTAGGTTTGAATTGCTAACCTTTCGGTGAGCAGCCAAGAACTTAACTGTTGTGCTACCAGGGCTCCTCCAATCTGTATTAAACCTTTTGTTGTTGAGTTGATCCCGACTTACAATGACCCTATAGGGCAGAGAACTGCCCCCCAGGGTTTCCAAAGCTGTAATCTTTACAGAAGCAGACTGCCACATCTTTCTCCCTTAGAGTGGCTGGTGGGTTCGAACTGCCTACCTTCTGGTTAGCAGCAATGTTCTTAACCACTGCACCACCAGGGCTCCTCCAGTCTAATTAGGGCCCTTTAACATGTTCACACATATTGTTAGCAATCCTGGTCCCAGGCTTCCAGACTAAGCAGTACAATACACAACGGCAAGAAGAGATGGTGTCATGACTTTCTTGAGATATCAAAGTTTATACTCAGAAGCAAAGGTTGAGCTAATGGGTATCTTGGATTCTGTTAAAAACGTCAGTGTTCACATGTATGTTCACATTTTGGTCTCTGTGTTCCAAGGAGAAGTGTAAGTGCATTTTAAATTACCCATTTTTTTGTACTTTTTCTCTTCTCACCTTCTTTGCTAAAGGTATAATTATGAACCTTTATAAATAATCTCCATGTTGTAAAAGGATTGTAAGGCCCATAAATCTTACTTCAGCTGGTGTCCTTACATCACCCATAATCCATTGATTCTTGAGCCTGTATATCCTGCTTACCCTGCAACATCCCCGACAAAAGGGAAGATAACGGGGGCACGAAGTGCTCTTTCTCTACGACAGGACTTTGGCGGTGTCTCTCTCCTCTCTGAAACCTCTATGAATATCACACACATCCCTAAAACTAGGATGTCTAGTTTAACACTGGCAGATACCATAGCAATTTTGGGAATACGCTTAAAATTCTTTTTAACTACAAATTCTGACTTTTTTTTCCTTAGCTTATTACCACTTAACTGCCTTACAGGCATGGTAGAACAATACTTTGCTCTTATCCAGCTAAATTGCTCAAAGTTGGAAAGAACAAGCAT
Source organism: Trichechus manatus latirostris (assembly GCF_000243295.1). Taxonomy (NCBI): domain Eukaryota; kingdom Metazoa; phylum Chordata; class Mammalia; order Sirenia; family Trichechidae; genus Trichechus; species Trichechus manatus. Next base: position 7,144,443 of record NW_004443961.1, read on the forward strand.
ATTTCGGCAAAACATCTGATGGGCAGGCAAGTTTATGTGGAAAAAGCTTATTTGCTTACAGACTCATAAAAACTCTAGGATGTTAAAATTATATTACAATATATAAGTTTAAGAGTTGTTCTTTTATCCAGCAGATCAAGCCAAGACCAATAAGTTAAACTTACAAGTTTTTGATTTAACCTAAGAAAATGTTCAGACTACAGCTCTCCAGTAATAGAACGGTGTGCCTTGTAAAGCAGGGAGCAACTTTTCTTCATAGGTCTTTTAAGGGATGGATGACCATGACTCATGGACCCTCAAGCAGGCACTCTGCTTTAGATGGGCAACTCAGATTCATCACCTCTTTTGTTCCTTCTTAATTAAAAATTCTGTATTCACTAAAATCACATTAACTTAATTGTATATTCTGCATAAATAATACCTCATTGTCTACTTTGGGCTGTTTGAAATGTCTTCCTACTCGATTGCTTATGTACATGTTGTTGCTGCTAGCTGCCATTGAGGCAGTCACTAATTCATGGCAACCCCATCACAATGGAATGAAACACTGCTGCCCTGTCCTGCGCCATCCGCATGATCAGTTTCAGATCGAACCATTGTATCTGTAGGGTTTTCACTGCTATTTGGAACCAGATCACCAGACCTCTCCTTTGTCCTTCTGTCTAGAAGCTCTGCTGATAACTGCTCAGCATCATGGCCAACTTAAAAGCCCCCTCTGATGGAAGCCTGTTGGCTGTGCATGAGGCGCAATGGCTGGGAATTGAACCCTGGTCTCCTACATGGAAGGCAAGAATTCTACCACTGACCCGCACTATTGTGTGTGTGTGTGTGTGTGTGCGCGCGCGTCGCCACCACTACCATGAACTCTGATGTAGACAATCCAAGAGTCTTAATGCCATTTGTGATGCTTAATAGACTCAGCCATTTCCACATAATTCTAGAAAATAACCGCCCTAAAAGTATTACTTACTCAGTGTTATTCAAATCTTACACTATGATTGGCCGCTAAATTTAATAATATCTCTGCTCTGAAAGATGGCTATATAACTTTACAGAGATGCCACAGGATCTCAGCAAAAGGAAAAAAAACAAAAAAGACTGGCAGCAAGCACAGGCTTCTTAAACTGTCAAGTTTTCAGTTCTTATCTGAAAAGCATCTCAATTCCATCAGAGAAACACCTCTAGAGCTTGTGGAAAAAGAAACCAAATGACCTTTCTTAAAAAATTATTATGACAAATATTTTGGCACTTAGGTCTTTTACTGTAGGCTGACTTTTCCGTTTCATTTTGGTCTTGCCTCCCCGGCACCATCCCAGTTCAGTAAGACCGGGAAACTCAAGTACGGTCCTTGTTCCATCGCTCACTTGCTGAATGACTACACAAATCACTTGGACTCTCTGTTTTAAGGTTCACTGTCAACAAAATAACATGAGAGCAGCTACAAAGCTCTCATAGGGTGATGGATTTGCAAATGCCTTGGAAAGTATTAGCAGGACACAGATATGAAGTTTCACATACTTCTGCATATTGCATGGCACCTATCCATGGTTAGGTTGATGATAGGTGTTGACCCAATTATGTGCGAAGTAAAAAGAACTGTTTAAAAAAGTTTATCCCATTTTCTCTCTTCTCCTTTTTTTTATTACACATTCTTTCCCAGATAAGACACACAATCTGCTCTCTTTTGAGGGATTTATTGGTCCCTGTAGAGCCTGTAAAGGCCACAAACACTCCTGGCCAAAGAATGAGAACTCCTGCTTTGACTTTTCAGTCTTGTAGTATCTGCAGGGCTGAAGTCTGTCCATGTGTCTGTCCATATACATCCATAAGCCCCATGCTCGCTCTGTGTGTCCTGAGGATGGATACAGGAGATGACAAATCCACTGAAGGTATTTTCAATCAGTACGGTAAGCCTTCCGTTTGGGGTCTGCCAGGATAATTAGGCCCCAAGCTGCAATGCCTAGGAAAATAAATGAACCAGTACCATATATGCATGCTGCACCTTAGTTTACAAAGTGCTTTCACATATGCCACCTTATTTAACCCCCACAACACTGCTGGAAGATATATTACCATTATCTCTTTCTTACAAAAGAAGAAACTGAAACTCAAGAAGTGAAAAAACTAACCAAAAAAAAAAAAAAAAAGAACATCCTGATACTTCCCCAAGCAAGAAAGGAACTTAACAAAAGGATGTTATCTTGGCAGCCTGGTTAAGAAGGTAAGAAATCTGAAACCTAAAATTCTACTCACCCAGACAACTGGTTTGAAAAGTTAAAGGAATCACTACTTTTTTAGAACTCGTGACAATCACTTAGGATTGCTGCAGATAAGGACTTTGAGCCCCATTTCCCAGTAGCACACCAACGAGGCTTTGAAACCACGTCTAAGATCTGACTTCAGAGCCCAAGCTCTTAAACCAAGGTGAAGTGCCGTCCTTTAGGCTTTCTTCAGGATTTGGAGAAAACGCATGGGCTTTGGTTCCAGATAAAACTAGGATCAAAACTCGGCTGTCATTTCCTGCCTGTCTGACCTTGAACAGGATAAACTCTGTGACTTGGTTTGTTCAGCAGTAAAATGGGAATATTGTGATCTCACTTTAATACTCTGATAGATGACATGAAGATTAAACAAAGGTTAGGGCGAGTTCTTAAAATTACTGCAATTAAAGAAAAAGAAAAGCGTTCCAACAACTCTCTCTCCCTTGTGCATACTGCTTGGGGTGCCCCCACCACGTGACCAGCCCGAGCGCCCCGCCCCGCCGTCCACGAGGCCGCGCCCCGATTCTCACTGACGCCGACGACCATCTGCGTAGCACTGCCTGGATTGGGGGTGTATCCCAGCTTCATGCGCCTCCGCGCCGCACTGCACACGTACAACCCCGCCCCGATCAGCCCCGACCCGGAGAGCACGCGGCAGCTCCAGCAGCTATTAAACCGCTGGCCTCGCGCCGGAGAGGCTGGCGCTTCAGATGCGGAGAGGGGCGCGAGTTTGGCGGGCGCAGTAACCTCAGGAGGCGCAACGACCTCCCCTCTGTCCAGAGGCTGGGACATGAAAGCGCCCATGTTCCGGAAACTTGGTCTCAGCCGTAGAGGTCTTCGGACCCAACTGACGTAAAAGCTGCGGCCGTAAAGTAGATCGCCGGCGTGTTGCACCGGAAGCTGCCCCGGGGCCGATGGGATATGTAGTTCATATTTGCCTTGGAAGGAAGAAGGTGGAGGCCAACTGCAGGGGTGGGTCCGGCTCTGCCGGAGGCTTCCTGGAAGTCTTGGTGGAGTAGTGATTAAGAGCTACGGCTGCTAACCAGAAGGTTTGCAGTTCGAATACACCAGGCGCTCCTTGGAAATCGTATGGGGTAGTTCTACTCTGTCCTGTAGGGTCGCTGTGAGTCGGAATCGACTCTACGGCAAGGGGTACGCTAGAGGCTGCCTATCCCAGGCATTCTGACTTAGCCAACTCCCTAATTGTCTCAGTCTTCTTAGAGGAGAAGTCTGGGTTTCTAAATTTCCTGCCTAACACAAAATATGAGACCTTGGGTATGTCACTTCACCCCTCTGGAGGTGAGTGACTCAAAAGAGTTCATTTTTATATGTGCTTAGTTATATGCTAAACACTTTGCTAAGCGATTATCCGCATTTTGCCATTTAACCTTCCAAACAGCCCAACCTGGTAGGTGTAACTCTCCCAACTTTATGTATGACAGGGAGCCCTAGTGGCGCAGGTTAAGCCCTTGGCTGTTAACTGAAAGGTCAGTAGTTCAAACCCACCAGCCTCTTCCTGGGAGAAAAGACCTGGTGCTCTGCTTCCTGCAAAGATACTAGCCTGGGAAATCCTATGGGGAAGTTCTATTCTGTTTTATAGTGTTGCTAACAACATATATGAGAAAATTGGTTAAGTAACATACAGCCATTGTTGTAACTAATGTCTCTACTTGAATAGAGTCAAACACTAGCTGTACGTTTTATGGTCTACACAAATGTAATCAAGGTGTTAAAAATGGTTTGAATTATCTGGGTAAATGTCTTCCATTTCTCTTTAGCTTCTTTTTTAAAGACATACTCTCAGTTTTGTTATGTTCATGGTATTGTTTTTGCTTTAAGAGCCCTGGAGAAAATTCAAACCAAAATCAGACTGATGGGTTTGAGGAGTTAATAAAGGATCTGTTCTTGCAGGTTTACATTCTTATCCCCTAAGTATGGCCTTTCAAGTCTTACTGTGTCTTTGCAATTCAACTTCTGTATCATCCACCCCCAGCTCATTTCACCTTTCATTTTCTTTCGTTCTAATTCCTAGTTCTCGTGCTGGTTTGTTTTCAGAGGATTACTGGTAAGAAAGCAAGGCGTTTAGAGTTCAGGGATCTGTTTCTGCTAGAGGAGATGGAAAAAAAAAAACGAACATCAAGTTTGAACTTCTTAGATTGGTTTGAGAAAGCAACATGTTAAAAATCAGTTCACTACTGCACTTTCTAAAATGGAGTGTGATTTTGGGAAGGTTAAAAAAAGGCAAAAATAAAGATGGATAAATAGAAAAGTAGTGAGAATATTGGGTTGGTATACTACTTAATTTCAAAGACCTTCCCCTTTTCATTATTCACTGGTATATCCAGATATTGTATAGTGTGAGGACAAATGTTTGGGAAATTTGGGTTCTATACCTGGTTCTATCGCTATGAGCCAGCTATGTGACGTGGAAAAATATTTGTTCTCCCTGATCCTCAGTTACTTCATGTCTAAAATAAGGAGATTTGGACTCGATGATCTCCAAGGTTTTTCTCTAACTTGGAAATCCTATTATTTATTAGGAATCTCTCTTCAGATAGCATTTTGCCAAGTGCTGTATTCAATAATATTTCATTTAGAAATTCCTCATTCATGGCTGCTGCTTCTCACTATGCCTGATGAGAACATTCTGTAGTGCATGGAATTTTTCCTTATTTATATGAAAAAAAAAATCATTTGGTAGTGGTCATCAAACATTTTTAGATTATCCCCTCCTGTGAATAAAATAAGATTGAGCATGCACTAGAATTTATTCACGTTAATTTATTAATTATAAATCATATATTAACCTACTAACATAGATTATAAGAATAGGATAAAATAATATAAATAGAAATTCTAATATTATCTCATATCCCAATATATGGGCTTGTATATCTCCAAGGAGACTATGGTTATTTAACGTAAGATTTTAGTCATTCTTAATTTATCTAAAGGCTTACCTTCATTAGCACACTTCTCACAGCTAAGAATTCCAAGAGAGGATATCCTTAATTCTCCAAATAATACTAAAGTAGCCTTTAACACATTACAAATAAAAGGCAAGATTTTATTTTAACCTCAGTCTCTTTAAAGTACTCTACAAAAGATAACGTTTGTCCTTTTACGATTGCCTCACGTGAATGATTCAAGCTTTGTTATTTTATTGTGAAAAACCAGTTGCTGTGGAGTCAATTCCAACTCATGGCAACCCCATGTGTGTAAGAATTGAATGTACTCCATAGAATTGCCAGTGCTTGCTTTTTTGGAAGTAGATCACCAGGCCTTTCTTCTGAGGCACCTCTGAATGGACTTGAAACCGGAACCTTTCGGTTGGCAGTCAAGCTTGTTAAATATTTGCACCACTCAGGGACTCCATTGTGTTGTGATATCCCTCCAGATTTCAATAATGGTTTCTCTGGAACCCATCTCCTAAAATTGCACATAGCATATATTGAGCTTGAAGTAGACTAACATGATTTTGATTGGAAAAATATTGGGAACCTTAAGACATCTCTTGAGATGAATGAAGCAGAATGGTCTAAAGTTAAGTAAGGGTAGAGGCCTGTGAAAGTAAGCAAAGCTGTATTTGGAGGAAGACATGTATATCTTCAAAATAGGAGGAGGAAGTTGAAAGCTAAGTTTATTCTCTTCTCACTTAACCTGTATTTCTCTTACAACTTATTATCTCTATAGTTCATTTTCATACTTAGACTTACAAGGCCTTCTGACCTCTCTGATTTATTTATAAATTTAAAAAATACAAAAGATATAAAAGGCTATTTGCTAAAAAGTTTCCTTCATACTTCCTCTTCTCACCCAGTTCTTCTTCCCTGGTGCACAGTTAACAGTCTTGTAAGTTTTCAGAGTTGTTTGTGTGTGTGTATATGTTCTTTCCTCTGATGATTTTGGAGATTGTTCTGTATTGGTCAGTTTGTAAAGAGCTTCTTTGTGGTTTTATATAGCTCCATAGTATTCCGTTTTATGGATGTACTATTCTCTATTCCACAGCAACGGGTTTGGTTTTTTTGGTTTTATTCTCTACCCTGGTGGCATAGTGGTTAATGGTTTGGCTGCTAACCACAAGGTCGGCAGTTCGAATCCACCAGGCGATCCTCGGAAACCCTATGGGGCGGTTTTACTCCGTCCTGTAAGGTTGCTATGTTTCAGAATCGACTTGAGGGCAACGGGTTTGGCTTTTTTTTTTTGTACTCTACTTAGCTGATCTCATTGATGGACATTAATGAACTTTTAGGCTGCTTCCACTCTTTCGTTATTACAGACAGTGCCACAGTAAATAACCTTGTGTGCACATTATTTCACAAACGTATGAGTTTATCTTAGAGTATGTTTCTAGAAGTATATGATAGTTGTAAATTTGATGGACATTGCCAAGCTGCCCCCCATAGAAGTTGTATCAATTTGCGCTGTCACCAACAAGTCCTGAATGACTCCTTACCCCATGCTGTTTCCCAAAGCAGTGAATTATTGAACTTTTGATTTTTGTTAATCTGTTAGATGAAAACTTGTTTAATATTCCTCTTATTATTATGAGTGAGCTTATTAATGTATATTTAAGGGAAATTCATATTACCTTTTTTGTGAACTGTCAGTATCTTTTGCCCATTTTTCTATTAGATGGTCTTTTTCTCATTGATTTCTAGAAACTATACATTAGGGAGATTAATGTTTTGTCTGTGACATAAGTTCACATATTTCCCCAAACTGGTATTTGTCTTTTGACTCGGCTTATGGTAGCTTTTACCATGAATGTTTTCTAAACATTTAGTTGAATTTATCAATCTTTCTCCTTTTATAGCTTCTGGGTTTCATGTAATAATTAGAAAGACCTTTCACATTCTATGATATCTCCTGGCATTTTGAACCAGTTTTTTTTTTTTTTTTTTTTTTTTTTAACACTTAAAACCTTAATGCATTTGGAATTTATCTTGCTATTAGATGTCAGGAATGGAATAAGCTTTTCTTTTCTCAGAGGTTACCCAATTTTATTATTAAATAATCCATCTTTTCCCCATCTATTTGTAATGCCACCTTTACTAAAATGCCATATATATTTATGTCTGTTCTTGAACTTCATATTCTGTTCCTTGATATATCTGTCTATTCACGGGCCAGTATCACACTATTTTGGTTACCAAGACTCTGTAATATGTGTAATACATGGAGGCTGGTTGTCTCTATTACTCTTCCTTTGCAGACATTTCTTGACTATTTTTACTTGTTTATTTTTCCACATGAACTTTTGCCTCAGCTTGATGATTCTAACAAAGTGCCGCTGACATCTTTATTAGACTTGTAATAAAACTGTAGGGTAATTTAGGAAAAACTGACATCTTTATAATATTGAGTCATCCAATCCAAGGATGTGGAATGTTCTTCTATTCGTTCATATCTTCTTTTGTGTTCATTGTTTAGCATTTTAAAGCTTTCCTCATAATGATCTCACGCATTTCCTTATAGACATCTTCACTCTTGTGTAGCTATTGAAAATGAGGGTTTTCCTTCTATTATGTCTTGTGGTTTGAATACAAGAGGGTATCGCTTTCCATATAGCCTAGTGTTGAATTATCATAGCATTCTTTTTAACCTTGGAAATGTGGTTGGTAGTTTTCTTGATGTGCAATCCTGGTTGATTTGGGGGATCACTATTACGATTACTTCATTGAAAGAATTTGGTAGCATTCTTTCTTTCTCTGCACTCTGGAACAGTTTAAACACTTAGAATTCTCTGCTTTTTAAAAGTTTGAGTAGAATTTCCCTAGGAAATTGTCTAGTTCAGGTACTTTATTATTATATTTTTGAGAGGAGGGGTTCTTTGACATCTTTCCCTGTTTATACTTTAGAAATCAGTTTAGATTTTCTGCTAGAGGTAATTTTGGTAAATTATACATTTCTGAAATATTATATACATCATACTAATTTTCAAGTTTATTTGCAGTGACTCGAGCCAGAGTAGTCTCTTACTATTCCTTTAATTTCTTCATTATCTATGTGGATTTTATATGGGAAAAAGGGTCTTTGCAGATGGGATTAAGGATCTTGAGATGCAGTGATTATCCTGGATTACCTGGGTGGGCGCTAAACATAATCACAGGTGTCTTTGTGAGACAGGCAGAAAGAGATTACATAGAAGAAAACAAGACAGCGTGACCACAGTATCAGAGATTGGAGTGATGGGGACGCAGGCCAAGGAATGCAGCCAGCCACCAGACACTGGAAGAGGCAAGAAATGGATTCTCCCCTAGAGCCTTCAGAGGCGGGAGCACAGCCCTGCTGACACCTTGCTTTCAAGTTAATGAAACTGACTTTGGACTTCTGACCTCCAGAATTGTGAGAGAATACATTTCTCTTGTTTTAAACCACCAAGTGTGTGTGGTAGTTTGTTAAAGCAGCCACAGGAAACTAATGTACTGCACCTGATTAAACCCTTTAATAACTGAATTTCTTTGTGTTTTGAATTTTTTGTTGATGGCATTTGTTTTCCATAGTAGAACGCATGCATACAGATTAATGGACTGTATTTAAATTTTTGGTTGGTTATATGGATTTTGAGAAGTATTACGTGGGAATACATGTTCCCATTGATCTGATGGTACCCTGGCACCATGATTTATGGAACGAAATCTATCCCAGAGATCCTGGGGGGCATGATTTATTGCAGGCACCTTCCATTTTGTTACACGGCCACCTCTGATTTTCCAAATATGACACAGAAAAATAAAAACCAAACCCACCAGGGCTCCCTAACTATCACAGCCAAAACAAAAAACCAAACCCATTGCCATCAAGTCCATTCTGACTCATATCAATGCTATAGGACGGAGTAGAACTGGCCAGGAGGGTTTCCAAGAAGCAGCTGGTGGATTTGAACTGCTGACCTTTTGGTTAGCAGCCACAGCTCTTAACCAGTGTACCATCAGGGCCCCAAATTTCACACAGGAAACCATAAATAAGCTTACAAGGCTTGTTTAGCCGTACGAAAGCCAAAAGAGACAAATGTTTGACCCACTTGCACTTCCTGGATGCACTATTTCATACATAAGCCTTCTACCTCAGGTGTTTTGTGCCAACAAATGTTTCTTTCATTTTTCACCATTACACAGATCTCCACTAGAGGGCTGCAAATACTGTTAGTGGAAAAAGTAGCCTCCCAAGAAACCTGAGAGGCAGAAAATGCAGGTGGGCAACTGTATATGTATACCCCAATGATGATGAAAGGATTAAACCTTTGTCTCAGACTCTACTTTCTAAGGAGCCTAGACTAAGATAGCAAAATATAAATTCTTGAGACAACATTTTCTTTCGTTAAGAATTTGGTGTTTCTCTACAATTCTTTGTTATGGAATGTTGATGTGGAGAATTGTAAGGCTCGGCCAATTTATTCTCCATTGTAAATGACTAGATCTTTTTGCCTAGATCCCCAAATGATTCGTCTTGTCTTATCCTTATCCTATCCTTTCCTTTCCTTTCCTCTTTGTTTCTTTCGCTATTCCTTCCTTCCTTTTTTCTTCCCTCCTTTTTTTCTTTAACTGTTGAAGTCTGGTAACATCTTCTCTAGGTAGTATATGTATCTTTATTGACTATTCTAGTTCAGTTTTCCAAGGCATAAAGGATACCCTTTCTTTTAATATATTATTTCAGGAATATGTGCCTGAATTGCATATTAAAAAATAATTATTTTATTGATTTCTTATATACAAATACAGTCAGCAAGCATTATTGCTACTCATTCATAATTAGAGGCAAAAGGACGATTCTTTGGCTATTTTTAAATACTGTACTATATAACAAGCAACAGGTTAAATTTACAGAGCACCTTGATTAATTATGTAAACTGATAATTAAGGAAAAGAGCGGAATTAATAATTTTTTTCTTTCATTATAAAATAGAAATTTAAGGAATTGTGTTAGTTTTAAAGTTATCTTTACATTAAAGTAGGACAAAGTGTGGTTCATACAGTTTCATGTAGAAAAGTATATAACTTGCATACCTCATATGAATTAATAAAGTGTGCATAGCAAATGCATACAAGGAATCCTAGGTTTTCCTATTAAAATTTGGTGTTGCATTATCTTTTATGACATTGTAAATTATATCACATGAAGCATATTTTTATACACTTATAACCTTGAGAAAAGAAAAACAATTGTTTCTTAAAAAAGGTATTCCAGATAGCCATTTGGTTCGTAATAGGATAAACTGAGCCTCTGAAAGTTTAGTGTTTACCAAGTCTAGAATCCTTGGCTTGAGTCAACAAATCTGATATGCTGCATATTTCACAGTGACTGTTTCCTAAGTCATGGACCTGCCTCTTCTCCTGAAGTGCCAACAGATGATTCACTTCCGGGACTATCCTTGGTGGTGGTCGATGTGTTTTTGTTGTTGTGTGTAAACTATATTATTTCTCCTCCTCAACTCTCACATGATCTTCTGTTTTACTTATTTATGGATCTTCCAGGATATTCTCCAGGACCTCCAAGAGAGGAAGTTCTAGAGATGGAAATTCAAGGGAGGAAGATTGGGTGTTGGAATGTCCTTGAATTTCTCTGTATTTGCTGCAAACTTTTTCCAGGTTGGTGACATTGTTGATGGCATGTTCTATAATGCTGATTTTTTTTTCTCCTACAACATCAGTATCTATGTATGGCTCCATTTTTGAAGACTGGCCTTCCAGCTTTTTGCTTGTTTGTTTTCTTTCCTTCCTCGTTCTGAGCAACAAGGCCTGTTCAGATAGATAATTTTGGTTGTCTGCTCGTATAAGTGTTTGATCATGTTTGGGGGCTTTGCAGCCAATGTGTGGCTCTGCTGGCTCGTTCTGTTGTTGAAGTAAAAAATAGGTGCCTATAAAAGGCCCCCTAAGTCTCTGCAGGTGCATATCTGTGAAGGCTTCTATTTCAGAGAAAGAAAGGGATTCGGACTTTTAACTTACACGGTAGATGGTTGGGAGATGCCTGAAGATGAGCTACATCCTTGTCCATGTCCTGCTGGTCTTCATACTTTCACGTACATTTCCCTTTTCCACCTCCCCAGAACGGGCACTAGCTGCTTCCTGTGACAACCCCTTTGTAATTCCCATGATAAATGGGCCTGTTCAGACCATGTCAGCTCATGGATTCCAAAAGATATATGTCTGCCTTTTTGTGGCAAGAAATAGCCTCTACAGACATATTTCCCTATAGCTAACAGTCTATTCTGCTTTGTTGATGAGTATGTTTTAGGGAATCTTCCATTACTTCCATAGACCTTGGGGTAGACAGTGGCTCAAGAGTGGTGGGCTGCATCATTGCCGCACATGAAGGGGAACGCCAGGGGAGAGTGACACGCTGTAGTCTGTCTCCTGTGCCCTGGGAGCCTGTGTGGCCTCAGTGGAGTAATCTCCACATCACTTCTCCCGCCTGCTCTCTTGCCAATACAGGCCTGTGCTTTAAATATTGTTCTTTTTTTTTTCTTCAGGGATACCAATTATATATCTTGTTGTGGCTTTTATTTTCTCACGAATCCTTTTCATTTGTTTTCTTATTTTATCTTTGTTCCTTATGCTTACAGCAGTATCTGTTCTCCTTTATACTCTTACACTTTTATCCTTACAAATGTGATGGTTTCATTTTTCTTCCACTGCTTTTTTTTAGCTTGTATTTTATGTTCCCCTGTTGTCTAATCACCCCTTCTCTAAGATATCTGTGTTTTGAGCTCTTGCTTCATAGAGTTGATTGCCTCATTAAGTTTTTGAGATTCAAGGAAAAATGTTTAGTCCTATTTTTATATGTTCCATGACGGTATTTTTCTGAGTGTTGCAGTGAATCTACTATTTATTTTTCTTGTTGCTTCCATTCTTTCTTTCTTTTTTTTCCTTAGTGTAATCCTGTTGTATTTCTTTTTTCTTTTTTTTAATGCATCTTTGAAAGGATGAGTTTTCCTAGCTAGAAGGAGGTCTGCATTAGGATAGAGCTGGAGCCAAGTGTCAGGCTCAGGGCTTTTCACTGTGTTTCCGGAATTGTTGTGTGAGTTCACTTAGTCTTCTTTTCCCCCAGGCTAATGGAAGAGGCAGCTTTGGGGATTTTACAATTCAAAGTCTTTTTTTTTCTTCCTACTACCGCAGAGGCAGTTGGCTTCTTGCTTCTTTGTGGCTCCCCTTGTTTAGCTTGACCTTCTTTACTTTATGGAACAAAACTAGGTCTATGGAATCTAGGGATTTAGGTTTTACATCTGAAGGTGTGTTTCCCACATTCAAGAATTGTATTTGGTTGAGCTCAATTGCTAACCGAAAGGTCAGCAGTTCAAATCCACCATCTGCTCCTTGGAAACCCTATGGGGCGTTTCTACTCTGTCCAATAGGGTTGTTAGGAGTCAGAATCAACTCATCGGCAACGGGTTTGTGTTTTTTGTAATTGTTTCTGGTATCTGCAGCTGCAGTGCCCTTGCCTGTTGTCTCGTCTCTCCAACATACCCTGTGTGATCCCCACTGCCATAGTGATCGCAGATTGTGCACACTGCGGTGGAGCCTCACAACCTTGTTGTTAGTTGCTGTCAAGTCAATTCTGACTCGTGATGACCCCATGCGTGCAGAGTGGAACTGCTCCATAGTGTTTTCAAGGCTGTGACCTTTCAGAAGCAGATTGCCAGGCCTGTCTTCCAAGGTGCCTTTGGGTGGGTGCCTACCATCTACCTTTTGGCTAGTAGTTGGGTGCTTAACCATTTGCACCACCCAGCCTTGGTCCCTGCTGATTACAATGAGCAGAATACTCCTCTTGACCTGCTTTGGATATGTAAGTTGAGAAAGAAATAGACTTTTGTTGTATTAAGTCCCTTAGTTTTGAAGTTGTTTGTTACTGCGGGATAACCTACCCTACTCTGACTGATATTCACAACTCAGGGGGATGATGTAGGGGCATGTGGAAATACATGGAGGTATTTTTGATTGTCACAATGACAGTGTCCCAGGGTCAGGGATACTAAAAAAAATGCTTACTGCAGTCCTGCATAATGAAGATTGTTTTGCCTGAAATGCCAATAGTACTCACAGCGAAAGACTACATAAATGTCTTAATTGTTGTTGTTAACGCTCCTTGAGTCAGACCCTAACTCATGGCGACCCCATCGCACAACATAATGAAATGCTGCTCTGTCCCATGCCATTCCTATGGTGAGCTAAGGATCAGACCCACTGTGATCCGTAGGGTTTTCATTGACTGATTCTTGGAAGTAGATTGCCAGACCTTTCTTCCTAGTCTGTCTTAGGTCTGAAAACTCTGCTGAAACTGATTCAGCATCACAGCACACACAAGCCTCCACTGACAGATGGGTAGTGGCTGTGCATGAGGTGCACTGGCCTCCTGTGTAGAAGGTGAGAATTCTACCACTGAACTACCCGTGCTTCACAAAATGTCTTGATAAGTACAGCCCAATGCTTTCCTGAAGTGAGTAACCTTACCTAACCCTTTCCCTAATTGAGTATTTTTGGCTTTTTTTTTTTTTTTTTACACTGTTGTCTTCCATTTTAAGTAATTCAGATAATTACAATGTTTTCTTCACATGTATATTTATTATTTCCTCGTATAACTCCCATTTCCATGAGTGGACTGTTAGAGTTGATTCAGGTTTATATCATTCTCATACAGTTTAACCTAGTACCTTGCACCTAACTGTTATTCAGTAAATATCTGTGGATTTCATTAGACTGAAATATCTGCTTGGGCCCTTATCTTTTATGTTTGATAAAGTGCTTTTCATATTCTGGGTATGCATTAGTAAACTCAGTGTTACCCTTTTGTTTTTTGTGGTTTGAACTGACACAAGACTTGAAAAAAAAAAAAAAAACAACTGAAAAAGACATTCCCTACAGGTAACTATCAAGTGTTATAAGGCTCAAGTCAAATGGCCCAGCTGTCACAGTAAAATACAACCTATTGACTTCCGTCTCACTAGGGAAAAGCGCTGCTTGCCACTTACCACAGACAGCATGGAGAGAAAGGATCACCCTCAGAACTGCAGGAAGGAATGGCCTGTGTAGCTGAGAGAAAGCACACGGTAAATCTGGCTGCCTGTGTTCATGGTATATAGCCAAGTATTTTTTATAAGGGATGGGGTAGGAACGTAATTATGTTGCTTTGAGGATCAGAAAATAAATAGCAATATAGTTAGTACCTAACTGTAGGGTTACTGTGAGTTGGAATCGGGTTTGGTTTTGGCACCATGAATTGAATTTGACTTGACGGCAATGGTTTTTTTTTTTTTTTTTTTTTTTTTTAAGCGAGGTTACCAAGCACATTAAAAATTTTATTAAAAAAAAATGATTAAATATCAGTTAGGTACAAACTCAAGGAGCCCTGGTGGCACAGTGGTTAAAAGCTCAGCTTCTATCCAAAAGGTTGGCGGTTCTAACCCACGAGCTGCTTGCTAGAGAAAGATGTAGCAGTCAGCTTCCGTAAAGAATACAGCCTTGGAAACCATATGGGACAATTCTACTCTGTCCTTTAGGGTTGCTATGAGCCAGAATCGACTCAATGGCAACAGATTTTTTGGCAGGTGTAAACTCCTAGTGGAGGAGTCGGGGATGGCTTGCACAAAGATGAGCAGATTGGAGCCTGCCTTCTAGGTGTTTGGAATCTTATCTGGAAGCTAAGCATATACATAAATAAATATAATACCAATAGACTGTGATAAAGGTTATAACAGAAGAAGTAAGAAAATCTAGTAAGAATGTAGGAAGAGAGAGATTGCTTGGATAGAGGCAGGAAAGTTGAATCTAGGAGAAGGAATGCTTGAAGTTGAGCCTTAAAAGAAGGTTAATGTGTGGACCATTGAATGATATGTAAATATCATTGACTCCATTGTCCTTTGGATTAAGAGGTGTAATAACTAATACTGGTAAAATGTTTTGCAGTTTGCATGATGCTGCTACATACATTATTCGTATTACTCTATTGCTGGTAATAGATTGTTCGTGCAGTTGTGGTGGTTATTGTTAGTTGCTGTTCAGTTGGCTCCAATGCATGGCGACCTTACGTATAACGGAATGAAATATTGCCTGGTCTTGTGCAGTTCTCATGATCATCAGTATGTTTGAGTCCATTTTTGTGGCTATTGTGTCAGCCATCTCATTGAGGGTTTCTGTCTTTTTTGCTGATCAAACATGATATCCTTTTCTAGAAATTGGTTTTTCCTGATGACATGTCTGAAGTAAACAAGCTGAAGTCTTACTATCTTAGCTTCCAAAGAGCATTTTGGTTGTATTTATTCTAAGACTGATTTCTTCATTCTTCTGGCAGTCTACGTATATTCAATATTCTTCTCCAACACCATAATTCAAAGGCATCAATTCATCTTTGGTCTTCCTTATTCATTGTCCAGCTTTCACATACATATGAGGCAATTGAGAGGACCACCGCTTGGATCAGGTGCACCTTAGTTATCAAAGTGATGTCTTTGCTTTTTAGAACTTTAAAGGGGTCTTTTGCAGCAGATTTACCCAATGCAATACATCATTTGAACCTGCAAATTTGTAAGTTAAAGGCTTTAAAAATTGAGATATATTAAAAATTATTATAATAATTTCCCACTGGTTCCTCAGCTTATGATAGCATGTATACCTATCTCTGGAATGTACACATCATGCAAAATATTAACTAGTATACTGTCTGGATGTCCACATTGTTTCAACTTCCTGCCATTGACTTTTTGAAGTATTTCATTCTAACTAGATCCAAAAAGAAGAACATCATATAGTACTAATGTTTATGTTCATTGAATTCAAGGAGTTGTATGTGGGCTATTAAGCAGCATATTTCCTTTGGTTTGGGTAGTGGTATCGATTAGATGAAGAATAAATAGCTTGGCTTCTCTTCAAGAAATGACATTTCATAATGTCTTGAATCTTCTTAACTTAGAAAAGTCTAATGTATACATGCAGTTAAGGAGGAGGAAAAGCTGTTCAAGTACAAGTTAGTGAGCCCTGGCCTTAAGAACTGTGAGAAAAAAATAGTTTAATGATTTCAGTTCTCCTCCCAACACTCATTCACTTCAACAGAGTACCTTCCTACTCCCTTGCTCCTTATTACTATCACGTGAAGGAACTCGTATTGATCCCTCCTCTAATCTCTTTCAGGCCTGGTGGGTATTGCATGGATGAACATCTGGGAATGTTGTTCTGTGCCATTCAGTAAATCAGCACAGAAGGAGATGGGTCCCCAATGTCCAGTAGCCCACTGCATATTAAGGTTTACTGACGCTAATCCATGCTGCATGGTGCTGTCAGGTTAGATGGCTCTGAGGCAGCCATTGGTGTGAAGCACAGGACAGATAGCACCAGGGGGACTACTGTTCTTAATGATGAAGTGCACACATTTCTTGGAATTTTAATTTATTCCAGAGTTTCTTTCCAGAGTGTAACCTAGTGGTTTACTGTGGTTTACCAGGAGAAGGAAAGTGGCAGAAGGAAAGGCAATGAGGTGATAATATGAATTAAAAGGCTTGAAGTTTTCTCCAGTTTACACATTATCTAATTTAATACTTACAGTCAAACAGTGACATAGGTACTATTATCCCAGTTTTACAGATCAGAAAATGGAGGTGTGGAAGGGTTAGGTAGTTTGCCCAAGGCAATTTGCTGCTGAGTGGAGGAACTGAGTAAATAATAGTAACACCTAACCATCGTAATGCCAGACTCTCTGCGTCTGTTCTGTGATGTTCATGTTGTTGTCTGCCACTGCATCCATCTCGACTCATATTAGAGATTATTTAATTTAAGGGCTAAATTTTGGATTTGAATCCAGGTCTTTGGATTCTAGAACCCGCTCTTGGTCTCAATACCGTGGCACTGTCCTAATCGGCGAGGCATCTCTTAACTGCATTTTGAGATTTCCATCCATATACTATGTATAGATAATGTCAGTAAAGTGCTTTACACACTACTTGGCATATAGAATGCATTCAATAATTCAACAGTAATATTAACGTGTAAACAGCAAAGTTGTATTTGCATATTTCCTGTATTATGAAGATTTCTGAAGATTTTACAGCTATTGTTGGGGTCATAGACTGCTGGATTCCACTAAGCCTGTCCTGTATAAGGCATGTTTTCAGGTTGTGGTTAGAAAGACTGAGATTCAATGAGAAATGCAACTTTCCTAACTTGATAAGGTGTCCGTGTCAGGTTAGGCTGGCAAGGCACAGCGGCAAGAAACATTCTTATTGTGCTTGACTACATGGTACCCTTTAACTGACCAACTGACCGTAAGCAACTCTTCGGAGCTTACAGTATCATTTTAAAAATGCTTTGCAGTTTACCAAGTGCTTTCAAATGCATTCTTCCTTTTGCACCTCCAACAACCTTGCTGGGTGGCTGTTATCACCGTTTTACAAGTAAGGATACTGAGAGAGACAGGGGTTAACCAATGACCCAGATCACACAGCTAGGAAATGGAAGAGCCAATGTCAAGAGCAGGTGCCCTGACTTGAAGCACAATGCTGTTTTCACTACTGAATGCTGCTTCACACTTTCATTAAGATTTATATCTCCTTATGTTAGTTATGGAGTCCTGGTGTCATAGTGGTTAAGAGCTCTCCTGCTAACCAAAAGGTCGGCAGTTGGAATCCACCAGCTGCTCCTTGGAAACCATATGGGGGCAGTTCTGCTCTATAGAGGGTCGCTGTGAGTTGGAATTGACTCAATGGCAATGGGTTTGGTTTTGAGTTTTTGGTGTTTGTTATGACTAGGAGTCAGTAGGATCTGAAAACACAAATGTGAAAGTATCACAGTTGGTAGCTTTATGAAACACATGAGCAAAAATAGAAATTTGGTGGTCCCGACATAGAAACCCTAAAAATGTCTTTCAACAAATATTCATCCAATACATATTTACTTAGTCCCAACTTTGCCCATGACATCGTGTTAAGTTATGTGAGGTATATAAAGAAGCAGGGGGCCAGGAGTGCTGGGAAGAACCTTCAGCTCAAGTTCACACATTTTTAGATGTAAGAAAATTTATAGGAGTCATGTCACAGTAATTACTTTCCATGTCTTGTTTCACAATTAAACTAAAACTAAACTGATGATGGCATTTGCTGTGGCTTATTTATCGTATGTTTCTCATAGTGCCTGGCCCAGTGCCTTTCTTGTTGCGTGAATGAATGAGTGTATAAAGTAATGAATAAATGAGGGTATAAAGTCAGGACCCCTTATGGACTAAATTGAAAGGTAGGATATGAGAATAAATTAACTAAAGTATAAGACTGATATTCAATGCCCAAGGAAGCAGCAGTCAAGAAATCAAATGACGCATTGCATTAGGCAAATCTGCTGCAAAAGACCTCTTTGAAGTGTTAAAAAGTAAAGATGTCACTTTAAGGACTAAGGTGCACCTGATCTAAGCCATGGTGTTTTTGATCGCCTTATATGCATGTGAAAACTGAACAATAGATAGGGAAGACTGAAGAAGAACTGATGCCTTTGAATTATGGTGTCGACGAAAAATATTGAATATACCATGGACTTCCAGAAGAACAAACAAATCTGTCTTGGAAGAAGTACAGCCAGAATGCTCCTTAGAAACAAGGATGGTAAGATTTCATCTCATGTACTTTAGACATGTTATCAGGAGGGACCACTCCCTGGAGAAGGACATCATGCTTGGTGAAGTAGAGAGTCAGTGAAAAAGAGGAAAAAGCTCAACGAGATGGATTAACACAGTGGCTGCAACAATGGGCTCAAATATAACAACAATTGTGAGGATAATGTAGGACCGGGCAGAGTTTCATTCTGTTGTACACAGGGTGGCTATGAATCAGAACTGACTTGACGGCACCTAACGACAACATAAGACTGATACATAAACATATGGTATAGGGAAGAGTGGCAGGATTTCTAATTGGAACCATCAGAGAAAGCATCACATAAGAGGCACTTGTTGAATGACAGGTGAGTAATAAAGCATTTCTGTTCTGCTTGTTTAGGGCAATGTGGATAAATTGTTGTTGTTAGCTGCTGTCGAATCAGCTCCGACTCACAGCAACCTTACTTATAACAGAGTGAAACATTGCCCGGTCCTGTGCCATCTTCATGAAATGTTTGAGTCCATTGTCGTTGCTGTTGTACGAATCCATCTCAGTGAGGGTTTTCCTCATTTTCATGACCCTCTGCTCTACCAAACATGATGTCCTTCTCTAGTGATTAGTCTTTCCTGATGATGTGTCCAAAGTAAACAAACCAAATTCTCACCATCCTTGCTTCTAAGAAGCATTCTAGTTATATTTCTTCTAAGACCTATTAGATCATTCTTCTGGCAATCCATAGTATATTCAGTCTTCTCTGCTAACACCACAATTCAAATGCATCAATTCTTCTGTATTCTTTTTCATTGTCCAGCATTAGCATGCATGTGAAGCAATGAGAATACCATGGCTTGGGTTAGGAGCACTTTAGTCATCAAAGTGACATCTTTTCTTTTTAAAAGTTAACAGAGGCATTTTGCAGAATTGACTGCTGCTTTGGTGGATAAACTGTTGTTGTTAGTTGCCATCAGGTAGATTCCAACTCAAGGGAGTGGCTCCATGGGGCTTTCAAGGCTGTGACCTTTCAGAAGCAGATCGCCAGGCCTCTCTTCCAGGGTGCCTCTGGTGGGTTCAAACGGCCTGCCTTTCAGCTAGTAGTTAGCGCTTAACTGTTTGCACCACCCAAGCACCTTATAGATAAACTAGTCTAGTGAAAATAAAAAGTAGGAGATTTAAATTTCCCAGTATCCTGTGGGATCTCATAGTAGGCACTCAAAATACTTTTGCTGAATGAACTAGTGATTGAATGAATGAATGATTAAATCTTTGCCACACATTTTACTATATTGCCTTTAATAGTGAAATGCTGTTGAGATATCTCGGTATTACTTAGAATCAGCAAGATTAGAAATGCGAAACAGTCTGATTAAGCATCTTGCCATAGTCAATTTGGCCCTTCTAGAACAAAGAAATAGCACAGGTCTCTTAGAGAGTGCCTTGTTCCATTGTAGAGATTTAACAAGCCTGTACAATTCAGAGAAGAATTTTGAATGTATAATCAAACAGTGATACAAATGTCTTTCGGAGTTCACATCATTTCTTTGGAAGGGAAGACACCAAGCTGAAAGTCTTCAGTTACGTCCTCATTCCTAACTTATCCCGTTTAACTGTAACATCTTTTGGCAGCCTGGCCTTAGACCGGAATATGACGATTCCTGTTTGATCCTGAGTCTGGGTTATACTCTGGTATCTGCATGGATCATGTGGTTCTATTTCCTTTCACAGAAAAGCACTCTCAGTGTTTCCTAAGTTACTCTCAGAGCTGGGACTTTTATGCTAACAATAAAAGGAAGCATTATTTACCAGAAGGCGTTTTTCCGTTTGATAGCCAGTGGCTCATAGTGCTTTCGCTTACTTGAGAGTAAAATAATAATGCTTCTACATGAAATTTAAGTTTTTCATGTTTTCTAAATTTTACCCTGTGTAATCATCAAAAGAATAAGTAAGAGTTTGAAGCATTAATTTTGGAGGTAAGACTTCAGTTTGTTTTTTATTATAATAATAAATAATAAGCACAATGGACTTCCTAAATATTGTACTTCTATCTCATTCTCTTTAGAAACGTTTTTAACAATAGTGTAGAGAAAAATGTCAACACTCTTAATATTATTGGTATAAATTATTTAATGTTTTTGGTAATCACATTTGATGTGCCATCATATATTCTCCCATTTGAAAGAGCCCCCATTTGAACGGCATATGTTCAGTAAAGTCCAAATAATTTGAAATTTTATATGTGAAACCATGATACACGCTTTTCAAAAAATAACTTTCTAAATTAAATATCTAGCACTATGAGGTGAATCATGTCTCTTGAAAATGTATATAGTTCATTTCTGTATGTAGAAATGTTTAAAAACTTCATTCCATATGGTAAAATGTGAGCCTTTTATAAAACTTCTCAGAACTTTGTAAGGTTCCATCAGCTCTATAACTATATGCCATAAAACCCATTAAACCCATTGCCAGCTAGTTGATTCCAACTCATAGTGACCCTATAGGACAGAGTAGAACTGCCACATCTCCAAGGAGCATCTTGTGGATTTGAACTGCCAACCTTTTGGTTAGCAGCCGAACTCTTAACCACTATGCCACCAGGGTTTCTGTAGTTCTGTATATTTATAATAGCTATTACTATATAACTATACCGACTTAGAATTCCAAAAAAATAGAAGGGATTGCTGGGATGTATTGAGCATGTATCATAGATGATAAGGAAGGAGATTTTAAAACATTTAGAAAAAAAAAAAGATATGATCTCATGGGTAGAAGCTCCAAAATGGAATATGGTTCAAAAAGGACGTGAAATTCTTTCCCAAAATTAAGGTAGTGATTTTCAATGTGGGCAGTGGTGATTCAGTGGTAGAATTCTCACCTTTCGTGCAGGAGACCCAGGTTCAATTTCCGGCCAAAGCACCTCAAGCACAGCCACCACCTGTCTGTTAGTGGAGTCTTACGTGTTGCTATGATGCTGAACAGGTTTCAGTGGAGCTTCCAGACTAAGACTGACTAGGAAGAAAGGCCTGGTGATCTACTTCTGAAAGTGACGAATCCGCAGTTGGTCATGGAGGTGGTATAGGACCTGGCAGCATTTTGTTCCATTGTACATGGGGTCACCATGAGTCAGGGTTTGACGCCATGGCAGGTAACAACAACAACAATGTTTTTTAAACCTTAATGTATAGGAATCACTTGGAGAGCCAGTTAAAAATACTACTTTCTGGACCCTGTTCCCCAAGATTATCTTAGGGGTCTAATATGGGGCCCAGGAATCTCTCTTTTATAACAAGCACAGAGGTGATTCCCCATATATATTAAAAAACATTGACTAAGGGATTCATTACATTCCAATCAGTAACAATGCAGGGATTGTTCCTAAAGGAGAGTATGCTCTCCCAAGGAAGCATATGACCATGGAACAGTCAAAGGGCATGTAGTTTGGAAAAGGTCCGCAGGTGATTCTAGTAGGTGCCCTCACCAGCCTATCATATCCCCCTTCTATACCTCTTCTAAAGGATGATATGCTGACCTTGTAATTGGGAAGAGCTATAATGAAAACAACAAGGAGTCATCTGCAGAAACCAGTGAGGACATGCGAGATCTCTCTTATGAAGTCACATATTTAAAGTATGTGTACAAAAGAGAAAGGTACATATAACTGGAGACAGTATAAAAATATGTAAACAAGCAGAAGGTCAGAAATATAAGATAGTGTGAGTGAAACAAGATGAGATTTCCCTACTAAAAGAAATGTAAGCCATTCTTTTTTTTTTTTTTTTTAATTCCCTTTCCAATGCTTGGAATTTATTTATTTAATTGTACTTAAGGTGAAGGTTTACAGAACAAATAGTTTCTCATGAAATAGTAGTACACATATTGTTTTATGACATTGGTTAACAACCCC
>NW_004443961.1:7172969-7213170 GCF_000243295.1 Trichechus manatus latirostris
GGTGGAGGCCTTGGTAGCTGTGGTCCATTAGTCCTTCGAACTAATCTTTTCCTTGTATCCTGTTCTGTTCACTCTCCCTTGCTTCTGAAGGGATGAGAGCAGTGGAGTACCTTAGATGGTTGCTCACAGTGTAAGCCATTCTTGTATAATAAATACAGTGGGCCTTAGACATCTGCTTCTGGCCAAGATAAAGTACAAGGGATCCCACTAACTCTCCCACGTGAAGCAATGAAAGAACTGAACACAATATGTATATCAAGACATCAACACCAGGCAATAAAGGACAGTGATCCTGGAGAGGTAGGAAATAAAATTGTGATTGTCACAGCTTACTGCCTAGAGAGGGTTTCCAGGATGTGACACAGGAAGAGAGAACCTAGCCAGAGCTTAGGAAATGCAGGAGGCAGACATGGGAGACCAGGTAGCTAGAGTTTGTAAGGCAGCGTCATCGAGAGGAGCTACACGGAGAGAGAACTTAGGAGATCTGCCGAGGGTACCCCTAGGATCTTCAGCATATGTGTGTGAGGAAGCTGTCTAAAGCCAGGAGAAGAATCACCTGAAAAGATGAGAGGGAACAGTCCTCAGAGTTCACACATGGCCTGGAGTAGTTCCTGTTCCCACCTACCGGAGTAGTAAAACTCGTAATTGATGGAACATATGGTAAAATACCTCAGTAGTGGGAAGAAATTAGCCCTTGTCTAGACATTTCTCTAGCCACTCCAAAGAAAACTTAAAAGCAAGACAACAAAGGATTACACTGCTTCAAATAACTTCACCAAGTCTTAGAACAAGGCTCAAGAATATTTATAGGAATATACAAATATCCAGCACTCAAAAAGGTCATATTCACAATGCAAACAACAGTTACCAGCAAAGAATCAGGAAAACATGACCCATAATGAACATTGTTTGGGTTGCCTGATAATAACTTGGAAAGAAAAACCTCAGGATAGGAGGACTGACTTTACCAAAAGAGGATGGTGGCTTAGAGCGACTTGGCTCTTCAAAAAACGTGACTGGATAACTGCAGGTAAATTTCTCCAGTGATAATAATATATCTATCATAGATATAGATATGTGCATCATGTAAGTGCAGAAGTATATCTGTGACTGGTAATGAGAAGTATACTTAACCGAGGATAAACATGGAGGAAGAATCCCAGAGTTGTCCCACTTTGCTTCTTTTCTATGGATGAGGAAATGAAATGAAGTCAAAATTGATTGCAAGCTTTGCCTGAAGTTACACACACAGTGTGACTGGCTGAACTAAGATAAAAACCCTACTTTCCCACTTTCTCAAGTGTCTGCTCTTCCCACTACACTGCAGGTTTTTCTTCTTTCTTTTTTAATTTTTATTATTTTTTTAACTATCTGGAAATTCATTTCAAACTGGTAAGACTAGGAAAAACATGGTTAAGGAAGATTTGAAGGTCAAGGAAGATCTGATGTAGGAGAGCACTTGTGTGCTTTAAATTAGCATATTTCTTCAGAGCCAGAAGACTTACATATCAGGGCCCTGAAAGATGTTGCAGATGTGAGTACAGAATCACAGTCTTGGGTAAGTCTTAATGAACAACAGTTATTTTAAAAAGGGAAAATGAAAAGGATGATATTCTGGAAAATTTGACAAATCTAATAACACATTCCAAGAACCATTATGCTATGCTAGCTTCCATGTATAAATTGACTGGGTTCAGTTAGATAGTCATTTTCAGTTCTCAGATAAATCTAATCACTATCCAACATTCCTGGCCTAAGTAAGTGTTGTAAAATCAGGCTAAGGAAGATTCTAATAGGCTCTTTTAAGAAGATGAGTGAGAAGTGGAGAGGAGAGCTGAACCTAGCCTAAAGAAAAAACATTGGCTGTAGGTAATTTAATAAGAATGTTCATATATATAGGCTATTGATGATTTGTACGTATTCTTAGGAAATAGGTTTTAACTCAAATTGAGGTTGGTGGGAGTATGCAAAGGATAAGTATAGTTAACTGTAAGTATAGTCAATATATAAATATACTGAAAAAAATAACTTCTTATTTATATAGAATTCTAGCACAAGTTCTACATCTTCCATGGAGATATTTTTTCTGACTTCCATAGGCCACATTTATTTTACCTTTTTCTGAACTTTTATTGCCTTTAAGGTCAACAGCATACAGGTTAGCCCATAGTTAATTAAGTTCTAATTGTGTCAACTGTGTGTAAAGAACAGGTTAGATTTTGCAGAAACTGCAGCACGGAAAAGCTAATTGGGTTGTCATCTCCTTGGGGACATCCGGAAAAGGTTTCATTGTCTTGAAAATTTAGAGTTCATGAGGCCGAGAAGAAAATTTAGTTAGAATACAGGGATTGTAAATAGTGGGTTAGGAAGTAAGTCATGCCTGGACTATAGAGTCGATGAAGGGACTGGACAGGAGAAGAAGTTGGAATTGTAGGTTCGGGTCTGATTGTGTGATATGCTGAGCAGTGTCTGTGGTTTCCAGTCTTTTGAAGTAATTAAGTTTATTCAAAATGCACAATCTCTGTACACAGACTAATGAACAGACTAGTCTTAAGATCCACCGGTGATTTTGATGCAGCTTTGTCATGGTCTAGTTTTAGGAGTCGTTGCATAGGCAAGAGGAAGCCAGTAGAACTCTAAGAAGGAAGAAAAGGAGTTCTACACTGAGGATCTACTAGGTACCAGTTCCTGTACTATATATTTACTCCTTACCCCAGGATTAAATAAGAAGACATATGTGATTGCATTGTAAGGAACAGGAAACTATAACACAGGTTATGTAATTAGTTGACTTAATGTCCCACGGTTAACAAGAGAATCAAGATTTGAATCAAGTATTTCTGATTCTGAAGGCCGTTGTTCTCTCTATTATAGCATGCAGCAGTGAACTCATTTTTTAAAATATCTGTCCGGAAGCAATGTAAAGGATGAATCAGAGTAATGAGAGACAGGAGTCAGATAAAGCAGGCAGGAGGCTTACTGTGATATTCTGGTCCAAGACACGATGAAGACCTGAACAAAACAGTGGCCAGCCATGTAAATACATTGCTCGTCAAGTCCTAAGATTCTGCCCTACACAAGGGTGGTGCCTGCAGACTCTGTCAATGCCTAACTCAATGGAAGTCCATGGTCTTGGGATCATTGGAGCCATTACTTTAAGATAGAAAAGATTAAAAAATGAATAGTGAATGTGTTTAGACCCCATGACAGAATTTAAAGAAAAAGAAAGGAACAATCCTAGGACCTCTTATGCTAACCTCCGAGAATCACCGTTGTGTTTTTGTTCTGTGCTGGGAAGCAGGCTTAAGCCTCTGAGCTCCACTCACCCTTACCAAGCATGTATCAGAGCCAATGCAATAGAAAGCCAAACTCAGAATGTGTCACAAGTTAAACTGTTTATGTTTATTTGCTTGAAATATGCAATTCATTCATGTCCCATGGGCTGTAAGGCTTTTGCCTGTAGGTAACAGCAGGCAGTGGGTGTTTCAGCATCAGTGAAATTCTATTTAAAAAAATTAACTGGAAAGAGGAAGGGCTGACTTCATTAAAAACCAAAGAGAGGAGAATGAGAATACAGATTTAATGGAATGAGGAAGAGTACAAAAGAAAAAAAAAATTAGAAGAAATCTTCCATTATCAGTTGTAAAAGAATGTGATCTGACTAGGAAATAGGGAAGCGTTTTAATGGATATGAAAAGAAAAATCTATATGTTTAGGAAATGAATCAGCATACTTCATGTTTAGGTAATTATTTTATGAAGATTGACATTAATTTATTTTTCCAAATTTAGGACATATTTGATGACTCTAATACTGTTGTTGTTGTTGTTTTGGGGGCCCTGGGTGTTGGACATGGTTAACATGTGTGGTTGCTAACCAAAAGGTTGGAGGTAACAGTGATGGTTCAGGTTGGCAGTGACATCATCCTAA
The DNA here is from genome assembly GCF_000243295.1 of Trichechus manatus latirostris. NCBI lineage: Eukaryota > Metazoa > Chordata > Mammalia > Sirenia > Trichechidae > Trichechus > Trichechus manatus. The sequence goes on from NW_004443961.1 coordinate 7,176,900, forward strand.
CTACCTTCCTTCACTCATAGCTCGATTCCCTCTACTTTATTCCCCTGATTTTCCTTCAGGGAAAACCCATCTAAGCCTGCCCATTTCTCACTTCCAATAATGAGTTTTAACCAGGCCCTTCTACTCCAGTTATTCTCCCTATAGCACTGCAAGCTGGTTCTTGCTTAGGTAGGAAGAATATCTGAGGATTTTACTTTTACATGAAATGTGACACTACTATGTGCTTGAGATTTACCTGTTTGGTTTTGAATAGTCTTATCTGTTGAATGTTTTGTATGTGTATGTTTTTTTCCACATATACACAAATATGGTTTGAATGTCATATTACATGAAATGTAAAAAACCTAGTATTATCTTTTGGGGTTCAATATTGCATTCACTATTGCATCTTCTTATTCCTAGAGAACACAAAAGCCTATATTCTTCCAATTCATTTATTTAATAAACAATTATATTGTACTTACTACACCATGTTAGACAAAATGGATGGACACAAAAATGAATAAGACCATGGTGTCTGCCAAGGATGACCTACTAAAAGGGTAGCTGTGTTGACTCTCAATAACTAGATTCAACATAACATCTTCCAGGCAAGTAATCTAAATTGTATTTTAGAGTAAGCATCAAGTTCTAAACTTTAATCCTTTACTAAGTAGAAGCTTGAGCTCTGGTATATCACCTGACCTTCTAGGTTTCAGTTTCTTCTACAAAATGATGGGGATGGTAGATGATTTCAATAGGAGATTAGTTAAATCATAGTATGCTGATACAGTAGAATGGAGCCCTGGGGACATGGTAGTTAAGAGCTCGGCTGCTAACCAAAAAGTCAGTAGTTCGAATCCACCAGCCGCTCCTTGGAAACCTTATGAGGCAGTTCTACTCTGTCCTATAGGATCTCTATGAGTCGGAATCAACTCAACGGCAATGGGTTTAATATAGCAGAATATCAATGTTATTTAAAAGAATAAATTAAATATGTATTGACATGGAAAGGTGTCTATGATATATTGTTTACTGAGAAAAAAATAAGTCACAGAACCAGTGATTCCATTTTTCTAAAGTTATTATATATTTGTATATTTATATACAATCAGGTAGATGTTTATATATAGAAGAGCCTAGAAGGATGCATACTAAGTTGTTAATAGTATTCACCTCCAAGACGGTACAGTAGAGGTATGAGGGAAGACTTCCACTTTTGTATCTGTACTGTTTGAAAAATTTCCAAGAAGTGTATACTATTTTTATTACAAAACTATTTCAGACAGTTATTAAATGTACACCAAGAAACACAAATAAGAAACTCTGTACTTGGTCATAGGGAGGATCAGGCTAGAGCTGTAGACCCTCAAAACAAGTGGGAAAGACAAAAGTTGTAGACAGCATTCTGGAGAATGGTCAATGAGCATGGGTCAGACTTAAAAACAAACCAGGAGAAGCTGGTCTAAGGTTTGGTTTCCTTACCTACAGCCTTCGACTGACTACGAGCCTTGATTAGCAAATTCTCAGGTGTTCCCTAGTTGGCCCCTTCTCTAAGGTTAATTGTATTTTAGGCTGCGTCAGTGGAAATAGAGAATTCAGAGTAAGGGACAGGGCGTTTGGGCAGCACTCTGCACCATCCATAAGATGACTGTGAGGAGGACCACTTGCATGTAAGAAGCATGGAATGTATTTGGAGGAGTGTGATTGGATAGGGAAAGGAATTCAACACACTGGGAGTGGGAGCTGGAGAAATAAATTCACATTGGACTCTCCTAAGGCTCAGGGCCAACAGCTGAGGATAATGGGTTTCCTTGAGGGGTTGATTCTTAATTAAACTCCCATCTAAGGATTGAGATCAATATTATGATGCTCCTCTTACTGTAGATGCCCTTGATCTCGACTTCTACCCTAGAAAGAGGAGGTTGGCCGCAGAGACCTGGTAAGCCCTAGCCCCTGAATCAGAAGTTATCACAAATCTTATTCCTGAAATTCATTGAGATGTGACATGTGGGGTGTATTTGTGAGAAAGCAAATGGAAATTCCGGTGTGGCTAGACTATAGAGGAAAATGTCAGAAATCACTCTAATACCCATTCCCAGTTGTTTATTTTCATTCAAAAGAGCAGTGGACCCAGAGTCAGAAAACCTGGCTGAGCTTGTATCCCTGAGCTGTTATTTACTAGCTCTGTGGCCTCAGGTAAGTCGTGTAATTTCCCTGAGCCTTGTATCCTCAGTAAAATAGGGTTTTTGGTAATACCTATTTCATAGAGTTGTTGTGAGAGTTAAATAAGCTAATATATGGGATATCCCTGGGCATTGTGCCTGGCATGTAGTAAGTGCTCGAAAAATGGTAACTATTAGACATCTTTGAATACTTACCATGGGGAAAGGCACTGTGGAGACCCTTCTTTATTATTTTATTTAATCCTCAAAAACCTGGGAGGTTACTATTATATTTGCCACTGTACAGATGAGGAAATTGACCCTGGTGGCACAACGGTTAAGCGTCCAGCTGCTAACTGAAAGGTCAATGGTTTGACCACCCAGCGGCTCTGCAGGAGAAAAGACCTGGTAGTCAGCTCTCATTAAGATTATAGCCTAGGAAACCCTATGGGACAGTTCTCTTCTGTCATATAGGGTAGCTATGAGTTGAAATCCACTCTCCAGCACACAACACCAACAATAAGTCTTAAGTACCTTTCCAAACTAGTAAGCAGCAGAGTTGATATTCAAGCCCACTCTTTTAAGTTATTATGCTATACTGTTTATTTGTTCCTTCTTTCATATTAAAAAGCAGAGTCTCAAATTATTTTAATCACAGAGTGTTATCAGTAAGAGGTAAGAACAGAAAAAGCAGTAAAGGTGAATTATTCCTGCTTAAACGATGGTAATTTGAGTGGAGATGTTTAATTAAAATATAATGTTGCATAAGCTCTGTTCAAAGGTGCAAATAAGACTCTTTCATCAGTGCTTATTTGTATCTTTTACAGGGTAGGGGGAGTCTATGATTCCTCCCCACCCCCTAAATTTTATTTATTTCGTTGTTGTTGAAAATATACACAGCAAAACATACACCAATTCAACAGTTTCTACATGTACAATATTAGAGACATTGGTTACATTCTTCAAGTTGTACAACCATTCTCACCCTCCTTTTCTGAGTTGTTTCTCCCCCATTAACAAAAACTCACTGCCCCCTAAGATTTCTGTCTGATCTTTTGAGTTGCTGTTGTCAATCTGAAAGTGTATAGATAGGTCTTAAAAGAGCATAATGCTCAAGGCAGACCTTTTTTACTAGTTAAGCTATTGTTTGGTTCGACTGTGTGGATCATAACAAATTATGAATGACATTGTGAAGATTGGGAATTCTAGAACACTTAATTGTGCTCATGAGGAACCTGTACACAGACCAAGAGGCAGTCGTTGGAACAGAACAAGGGGACACTGCCTGGTTTAAAATCAGGAAAGGTGTGCATCAGAGTTGTATCCTTTCACCATACTTATTCTATCTGTATGTTGAGTAAATAATCAGAGAAGCTGGACCATATAAAGAAGAACAGGGCATCAGGATTGGAGGAAGACTCATTAACAATCTGCAATATGCAGATGACACAGCCTTGCTTGCTGAAAGTGAAGAGGACTTGAAGCATTTACTGATGAAGATCAAAGGCTACAGCCTTCAGTATGGATTGCACCTCAATTTAAAGAAAACAAAAATCCTCACAACAGGACCAATAAGGAATATCATGATAAACAGAGAAAAGACTGAAATTGTCAAGGATTTTATTTTACTTGGATCCACAATCAACACCCATGGAAGCAGCAGTCAAGAAGTCAAATGACGTATTGCGTTGCCCTAATCTGCTGCAAAAGACTTCTTTAAAATGAGGACTAAGGTGTGCCTTACCCAAGCCATGGTATTTTTTATTGCCTCATATGCACGCAAAAGCTGGACAATGAATAAGGAAGACCAAAAAAGAATTGATGCCTTTCAATTATGGTGTTGGCAAAGAATATTGAATATACCATGGACTGCCAGAAGAACAAATGGATCTATTTTGCAAAAAGTATAGCCAGAATGTTTCTTAGAAGCAAGGATGGCAAGATTTCATCTCATGTACTTCGGACATGTCTCAGTCATCTGGTGCTGCTCTAACAGAGATACCATGAGTGGATGGCTTTAGCAAAGAGAAGTTTGTTCTCTCACAGTCCAGTAGGCTACAAGTCCAAATTCAGGGCGTCAGCTCCAGGGGAACGCTTTCTCCATCAGCTCTGGAGGAAGGTCCATGTCATCAATCTTCCTTTGGTTTGGGAGCTGCTCTGCGCAGGAACCTCAGGTCCAAAGGACGTGCTCTGTTCCCAGCACTGCTTTCTTGGTGGTATGAGGTTCCCATGTATCTCTGCTCGCTTCTCTCTTTTATATCTCAAAAGAGATTGCATTAAGACACTAATCTTGTCAACCTCATCAGTATAACTTCATCACAGTGATAGAATTTACAACACATGGGGAGATCACATATAATCTCATCATAGTGGTAGAGTTTACAACACATAAGGAAATCACATCAGATAACACAATCATACAATACTAGGAATCATGACCTAGCCAAGTTGTTACACACATTTTTTGGGGGACACAATTCAGTCCATGACAGACATATTATCAGGAGGGACCAGTCCCTGGAGAGGGACATCATGCTTGGTAAAGTAGAGGGTCAGCGAAAAAGAGGAAGACCCTCAATGAGATGAACTGACACAGTGGCTGCAATAGTGGGCTCCAGCATAACAACAATTTTTGAGGATGGCACAGAACCAGGCAGTGTTTCCTTATGTTGTACATAGGGTCACTATGAGTTGGAACCAACTTGATAGCACCTAACAACAACACAACATTGTTTGGTTTTAAGATGACTTCAGGTGATATGTTTGGTTTAAGGTTTAAAGATTATCTCAGGGCAATAATTTCAGGGATTCATCCACCCTCGACTCTCCTCCAGAAAATCTGAAGTCCATGAGAATTTTAAATTCAGTTTTGCATTTTCCCCCTTTTGATCAGGATTCTTCTATGGACTCTTTGACCAAAATGTTCAGTAATGGTAGCTGGGCACCATCCAGTTCTTCTGGTCTCATGACAAAGGAGGCAGTTGATCATGGAGGCAATTACCCACACATTCCATATCCTCTTCCTATTCCTGATTCTCCTTTTTCCTTTCTTGGTGCAGGCAAATAGAGACTAATTGTTGTTCCTTGGATGGCTGCTTGCAAGCTTTGAAGACCCTAGGCACTACCCAGTGAACTAGGAGGTAGAACAGCAGCATTGAACATGTTACTAGGCCAATTAACTGAGGTGTCCCATGAAGTCATGACCATAAACCTCCAAATCAAGGAACCAAATCCCATGAGGTGTTTGGTTGTGCATAAGCAGCCTCAGCAGCTACTTTTTTTTTCCGTCGTTGTTGTAAATATATCACATAACTTTTGCCAGTTCAGCTTTTTACCACTGTACAACTTACTGACAGCAATTACAATAATCAGCTGTGCAACCCTACCTTAATCAATGTGATTTTTCCACCACCATTAATCTCCCCTTTCCCCCTCCCTCCTGGCCCTGGTAACCACTAATGAACTTTGGTCTCTGAGCATTTGCCTTTTCTTGTCTTTTTATATGTTTAATAAAATGTGTTTATAATTCTGTAAAAATCTGTTTGACACATGTGCTGTAGTTTCTCTTAAGGAAAGGACATTGCAGTATCTTCAAAATTTTACACCCTTTGATTTTTCTTGAGAGGGAGAGGAAGACAAATGGGGAAGCTGTTTCAAATATATTTCTTCACTTTTGTAGAGAACTAGTTTTTAAAGTGTGCCAAATACAATAGTTATGACCAAACTATGCTTGCATAGAGGGAATTTTTATTTCCCTTAAAAAAGATCCTGAGAAAGGAAAAGTATCTTATTTTACTTGAACTATAAATCTGTTCCCACAGAGATTTGTTCTCACTTAATGCCCTCTTTTAGAAAATGATACCACATTTTAGTGGTGGGAACAGTGGGAAATGTCGTTGCCTTCTTGAACTCCTGTCATTCAAATCTACCCATTACTAGAGGGAAGTAGAGGATGCTGAAGAGGATTAAGAGCTATGGGAGGGTGAAGAAATGAGGTTGTCTTTCTTGGGAAGGTTGTGGAGGAACCCAATTAGTCTTGGGAACTGTGGTACTTGTATCTTCTTTATGGTAAGGTTTTTGAGTCTTGGAAGAAGTGCCATATTCCTGGTGAGAAAAGTTTATTTCCAGACTATGTTTTCCCTCAAATACAGGCAAACACATTTGGAGAAATACCTAGCTGTCATAGGGCTTTTTGGTGGGGTGTTCCAGCAATCAGGACCACTGAAGTACTTCCCAGCTATAGACCATTCCTATAATGCTGCTGGAAACTGTGGACAGTTGAATGGATGTGCTAGAGGTTGTTCTGATGGTCAACTCTATTGACCGGAGCACAGTATCTTCCCACTTCACTCATAATTAAGAACCTGACGGAGAGCTTACTATGCCATAAAGATAACTAAGATCTGAAGGGACTCAACTTGGCTTTTTCTAATACCTTGATTCAATTTATTTATTAAACATCTATTTCATACTAGTACCTGAGGCTTCAAATATGAATAAGCATGGACCTCTGCCTCAAGAAAGCAAAGTCAAGTGAGATAAATATTTTCATAAATAAAAATTTCTAAGTAAAGTAAGTGTTATAAGATTTGTATAGATATTGGTGGTACTTAGATGAGGGAAAAAAATCAAATCTTCTTGAGGTGGAGTTGGGGTTAAGTAGTAGACAAAATCACAGAAAAGTGGTTAGTGAGAACTGTGAAGGATCTGAGATTTCATCCTGTTTGCAAGTTAACAAGTTAGTTGCCCACGGTTTCATGGATGCAAGCAGAAGACACAAGACTCCTGGGTCAGAGACAAAGAGCTTTATCAATAGTGGTACTGCAAGCAACAGGAGCTTCATGTGTCGGCATTGGTTCACCTTTCCAACGAAGTCCTATGAGGGTGATGCAGAGGGGCCAAGGGAATGTTGTATATGCAGTGGGTTTGTCACAGTTGAGGAAACCCAAGCTTAGGAAATTCAAATCTTGTCTAATGAGATGTATGCAAACCTACCCAATCTCTGCCCCAGAAGAGGAAAACTTTATTATATAGGATGATAAACAAACCTGCCCTCTGCTCTGGCAGCAGAAACTACTTTTATGTTCTAAGGCTCTTTGTTATGCAAATATTCATGAACAGATAGCCTAAAACAAAAGCTGCTAGTACTTCTGTTTGCAAGATATGTAGAAATGTTAGAGACCCATAGAGAATTGCCTTCCAACAATATCCACTCCTTGTTTCTACACCATCTCGTCTTCTGATACATCTTCCCATGAGTACAGCCACTCAGATTAATCTGACCGACAGAGGCTGAGACAGAATCCCCTCAATTTGTTTCATATAAATTTAATTAGGGCTATTATCAACAGGAAGGAGCCCTGGCAGCACAAACAGTTAAGCACTCAGCTAAGCACTGGGCCACTGGGTTGAGCCGCCCAGTGGCTCCGTAGGAGAAAAACATGCTTGCTTAAAGATTACAGCCAAGAAAACCCTATGGGGCACTTCTGCTCTGTCACACAGGGTTGCTATGAGTCGGAATCAACTTGACTTCACCCAGTAACAACAACAACACTATCAACAGGACTCCAAGCAGTTGGATGATGAGGGCACCCTTCAGTATTGACTTCAACCTGGCCACGCAGTGCTCGAGGCCCAATTAGCTAAGCAAATCCCATAAACCATCAGGGTCTACATTAGAAAGCCAGAAGGCTTTCTCCATAAGTCTCTGTGTTTACTTTTCCACTTAGCCCAGGGCATTAATCCATGTGCAACAGTATGTATTAGTGATTGCACAGAGTCTACCTTAGTCTTCAAGAAGGAGGTCTAGGGCAATGCCTTCCAGGGTCAAGGTGGTGTTTCCTTAAACACTTGAAAGTCTCTTAGGACCACAGCTCAGGTGTAACTGCCTATATTTTCAGAAGGGAGGCAAGATAATGCCTAGCTCTCACACAAGAAGTACAATCCCAAGAGCACAGCTGCTGCCCCTGAAAGGATGTGAGCTTGCGCTCAGTCTCCAATGGTATTTCCATGTTTGGTGCAATAGTTCATCCAGGCCACAATGGTGGCACCATGGGCAGTGCAGGCTTGTTTGGCAGCTTGATTCCCATTGGACTCGTAGAGAACGACCCTTACTATGGGTGTCTACATGAGAGACCCAGGTGGTTTAATCAGCAACTCTGATTTGTTTTCACATTTCATGGCCGCTAAGACGGGTGTCTCGGAGCCCTGGTGGTGCAGTGGTTAAGAGCTCAGGCTGCTAACCAAAAGGTCGGCAGTTGGAATCCACCAGCCCCTCCTTGGAAACCCTGTGGGGCAGTTCTACTCTGTCTTATAGGGTCGCTATGAGTTGAAATCGACTCAATGGCAATGGATTTTTTTTTTTTTTTAAAGGGTGGTGTCTATTATCTGCCAGCTGTAGTTTTCCAAATGTCAGATCCAAACATTTAGGCCACTGGTAATTTAGCCCACAAGTCAGTACAAATTAAACAAAGTTCATCAAGAGGAATATTGGCCAAAGATATGAGAAGGGACTTGACTTCTGCCCACTGAGTACGGTGAACATGTCCATTTTTGGTTCTGAGTTTGTTCCACTGCTGAGGCTAAATAGCTGCTAAGCAGACACCATTGAGTTTCAGCTTAGCCAAACCATCAATAAACCAGGTCCAGGAATTTAGGAGAATCTCTGTGAATTAAGCTGCCACAGAACCAGGGGCTTTTCTTCAGGTGGCAGATGGGAGATAAAGTTTCCCCCAAAGTCACAGATGCCATTTTTCATGCAAAGTCAAGATGCCACTGATGCCAGCACTGCTGCGTTCTTGAGTGTACAATTTCCATTTGACAAGCAGGGCTTGCTGGGCTTCCTACCTTGTTAGTTGTTGAGTCTGAATTAATCTATCCCAAAACGGGAATATCAGCCCAGAGAATCACAGATACTGCGTGGGTCAAGCATTCCATTACAAGAGCCTGGTAGCAATCTGATAACTGCTTTTCAAAATTAGCCACGTAAGGGAGGCAAAATGTCTTGGCACCTGCAGGCAGAAGCTGCCTCCCTTGCCAGAGGCTCCAGTTGGCAAAATCATCAGTCACAGAAACCCGAGCTCAAAAGAGTCACTAGGGCTGTGAGATCCCAAAGGTAAAAGTGTGTCACAACTTGCTGGACAGCTTCCAAAGCAGCCTTTTGGTTTGGGCTTCAGTCAGCGAAAGCTGTTTTGTGGTTTGGAGATACAAAGGACTAAGTAGGATGCCTAAGTGAGGAAGATATTTTCTCCAATACTTTAAAGTGTTGAAAAGCAAAGATGTCACTTTGGGACTAAGGTGCTTCTCACCCAAGCCATGGTGTTTTCAATTGCCTCATATGCATGTGGAAGCTGGACGATGAATAAGGAAGACCAAAAAAGAATCGACGCCTTTGAATTGTGGTGTTGGCAAAGAATATCGAACATACCACCGACTGCCAAAAGAACAAACAAATCTGTCTCGGAAGAAGTACAACTAGGATGCTCCTTGGAAGCAAGGATGGCGAGACTATGTCTCACTTATTTTGGACATATTATCAGGAGGGATCAGTCCCTGGAGAAGGACATCATGCTTGGTAAAGTAGAGTATTAGCAAACAGAGGAAGACTCTCAACGAGATAGATTGACACAGTGGATACAAAAATAGGCTCAAGCATAACAACAACTGTGAGGATAGTGCAGGACAGGGCAGTGTTTTGTTCTGTTGTACACAAGGTCGCCATGAGTTGGAACTGACCCAATGGTACCTAACAACAACCGCAATACCTGGTAAGGTTCTGGGTCTCTTTTTTGGTGGTGAGAGGCTGAAGAGACAGCTTTCCATCTCAGTCGGCTGAAAACCAAAGTCTTTACGGTGGTGTACCACACTCTGCACCTCTTTGACCTCTTTGACCTTACCTCTCCTTTTCTTCCCCTCATTCACTTTATTCTAACAACCCTGGCCTCACTGCTGTTCTTGAACCCATCAACATGTGTCCACTTCAATGTCTATGCACTTACTGTTCTCTGTGTCCAGAATGCTCTTCCCTGAAATAGCCACCTGCTCGCTTCTTCACTTTTTAAACTTTTTGTTCAAACATCAGTCTTCTCAGTGAGGCCTTTCCCAACCACCCCATTTAAAAGGCACCCCCTCACTCCACGACACTCCATAACTCCTCTGCCTGCTTTACTTTTTGTCACAGCGTGTTCCATGGTCTATCCTACTATATATTTCACTAATATATTTAATTCATTGTCTGTCTCCTTCCACTAAAATGAGGGCAGTGTGTGTGTGTGTGTGTGTGTGTGTGTGTGTGTGTTTGTTTCAATGCCATTTCCCTAGGTGTGCTTAGAAGAACGCCTAGCACTACGAATGAATGAATGAATGATATATACACAGGAGAGGACCAAGAAGAAAGGGTCTTCTATCCTGGAATTAACAGAGTAATTGTGTCCTGTAGAACATTCCAGGGTGGGAGGAAGGACTAGACACAGCATGAGGGAAACAAAAGATGCTGCTATAGCTGGCAAATAATTGTGCACAATGTAAGTAAAAGAAAAAGTGTCTGCAATCTGCATGATTGAAGAAAAGTAGGGAAACAGAAATGGTACGCACCTATTCTGAGTAACTTCATCTCTTTGCACTATGGCATTTGACTTCTCCAAGCAAAGCTACTTCCTCACCCATGTTTTCCCTCCCTCCTCATGTAGAGCCATGAACTTAGAGAGGACACTGGGGAAGAAAGAGCAAGGCTGTGCACCCACCTGCCAGGACACTGTGAAACTGGGCTATGGGCATGAGGACATTTGGACACTCCAGGTGGAGGGGCAGACAACAGTGTAGTGTAGTGTCTGGCCCGTTGTTCCAGGTGTTTGTGGAAAATGGAGGGGGGAGGTTTGCTGGTTTATTTCACCTGAATTGTCGTAAGACTGCACATCTGCATTTCCTTTGTTTGTTGGGGTTTTTCAAATGATAAATGGCCATATGTCAAGCTCTCTCTCACTTATCGGACACCACCATCCCTCCTTTCTTGGTGAGATGATGGGGCTGTGGCTGTTGTTGTGACTGCTGTTTCACTGATAGGTGCTTTGCCAGCCGTGGGCAGGTTATGGGACAGTGCAATGAGCTCAACTAATCACTCCTTGTGGTCCTGGATGTCATTCCCAAACAAGGAAGAGACCAACTGTCCGGTAAAAGTCAGCAGTGTCTGAATTCTGTCTCACCTTAGGGATCCGGAAGGTGGGGGGAAGACATCTAAGAGATCTGAAGAGGTCATTGGTTATTCGGTGGTAGAATTCTTGCCTTCCATGTGGGAGACCTGGGTTTGATTCCTGGTCAATGCACTTCATACACAGCCACTACCTATCTTTCAATTGCGGCTTGTGCGTTTCCGTGGTGCTAAACAGGCTTCAGCAGAGCTTTCAGACTAAGACACACTGGGGAGAAAAGCCTGGAGATCGTCTTCCAAAAATCAGCCAGTAAAAACTCTAGGGATCACAACAGTCTGACCCCCAACGGATCATGGAGATGGTGCGGGACCTACTTGATGGCAGCTAACAACAACAACAAGATATCTGAAATGTTCCTTTGGTTTTTTGATACTTTGACTTGATTTTTTTTTCAACACTGTTGTTTGGTAAGGCTTTCCTATGTTCTTTGCTCCAGCACATGTCACCCATCCCATCCTTTTCCTTTCCTTTCCTTTTGTATTTCTAATCCTGCAGATGTTCATGAGTTACCCTCAAAAATGACCAATATTGGGGGCCCCAGCCCTTGTGGAATAAAGAGCCACTTCATCTGTCTTCACATTCCAAGTGGCAGGCAGCCCAAGGTTCCTTCTGCAGGCAGCACATACCTGTCTGCTCTGGTACATGGTGCAGACGTTTGAGATATGGTGAATAAAAAAGGCTGTAGAAATCCAGTTGCACTTGTGAAACAAAATGACAGTAAAAACAGCTCTCTAATCTTTCAAATGTCATGCAACTCAGCTATAGTTTTCAACTTAGCGTTTCCAGCCAGCTCTGCCCTGATTGCAGTTGCTCTTGGTGCTGGCCAAAACGCACCTTCTATTTAGAAACCCCTGAATGATAATAACATTACCCCAGATTACCCCCAATAACGTATAAAAACTGGTGAAAGGATTTACCGGAGAAGCTGTGGTGAAATAAATGGCCGTTCTGTCCCTGATGGGTGTGTCATAGGCTGTACTTTTTTGGTCTTTTGTTAAGATTCACGACTTTTACGAACTCATATGTTGAGATGGCTCCCACTCATGATGACTCCATGTACAACAGAACGAAATGAACTCGTATATCCATCATTGCTATTAACTACTTTCACATTAAAAAAAAAGAAAGAACTTCTTTTCACATTCTACCCAATATTATAGTCTGTTCATGTGTTTGGAGTGATGAGAATACAGTGTGGCATAGTAGCTCCATGTCATAGTAGTTGTATGCATAGGCTTGAAGTCAGGCACGTTGTGATTTGAATTCAAGTAATGGAATTACTTAATGGCTTAAAGTGACCTTGGATATATTACTTAACCTCTCTAAGCCTCAGTTACATCATTTATACAAGCACCAGTTGCCGTTGAGTCACTTCCGACTCATGGCGATCCCATGTGTGTCAGCGTAGAACTGTGCTCCACAGAGTTTTTAATGGCTGATTTTTCAGAAGTAGATGACCAGTCCTTTCTCCTGAGGTGCCTCTGGGTGAACTCGAATCTCCAGTCTTCCAGTTAGTAGCCAAGTGTGTTAACCATTTGCACTACCCAGAGACTCAATTTCATCTATAAAGTGTGAATAAAAATACCTATGTTATTGGATAGTTGTGAGGATTAAGTGAAATAAATTACATACAACATTTGAGAAGAGATAGCTAGTTGCCCACCAAAATCCATTCTCCTCTTCTTCCTGGGCCTGATACTAGACCTTATTTTCTAGCTATCTTGTGGCTAGGTGTCACGGCATGACTAAATTCTTTTCAATGGCTTGTGAACAGAAGTGATATGTGTCACTTCTGGGCATCGGCTCTAAGCAGTGTGCCTGCCACCTCCAAGTTCTCTCTTCTCTTTTTTCTAGCTGAAACCAGAACATAGTGGTACCTTGTGTTTTGACCATACAGATGGCAATGCCCTAGACTCTAGAGGCTTGGAAGATGGCAGATATGTCTTTTTAGCTCTGAGCTTCAGGAGAAAAAACTGGCCATCTACTTCCAAAACATCAGCCATTAAAAATCCTATGGAGCGCAGTTCTACTCTGACACACATGGGGTCGCCTTGAGTCAAAACTGACAATGGCAACTGCTACTTGTGTAGGTGATGTAACTGAGGCTTTCAGAGATTGAGTCATGTGTCCAAGGTCACTGTAAGCCATTAACTGATTTGATTTCTTTGAGCAGAAACCAGCTACCTACTGTGGACATTTGCTTGAGCAATAAACTTCATTTTTTCTTTTTTAAGCTGTTGCATTTTTGGATATCCTTGTTAGCACACTATAGCTTTTAACTAGATCTAGTTCGAGATTCAGCTAGTTATAGATGTTAAAAACCACAGGCATCGCACACATGCTTGTTCCCTTATCAGAATACACCTTCCTTAAGGAAAGTGTTCATGTTTTAATGATCTTTGCATCTTCCACAATATTTATTCAGGGCCCTGTGCATAGGAAACGTGTAATAATCATTTATTGAATAAATGCAGTTCCTAAGAATTAAATCATAGTTGATAAAATTCGGAATTTGAAGTCTTAGTTGTTAACATTTCTTCTCTTTCTCCCTTGTGCTTTCCCTTCCTCAGCTACAGGCTGTTTGGAGCTGGAATTAATAATTTTTTATGATTCAATTTTTGTGTACATAAGATTGTGCTTGGCAGCAAGGATGTGCCATGATCTGCCTTGATAATTTTTTTCTCTAGAATCCAATAAGCCTTTAAAGAAACTATGAAATTCCTTCCCCTAGATCAACTGCTTGTATTAGGGGTAACAGGGACTGTGGTTTTCTGGGGAAATTAAGCAGTTAGTAAAAATGCTCAAGAAAGTTGCTGTGAATTTAAAAATAATCACGTGTAATTTAGAGTTCATCACCCTCAAGCATTATTTCATGAGCTGGATTTAGGTCATTATTAAGAATGTGCTTCTTCCTGCATTAGAAACCAGATAACAAGGGACAGTGGTTTATGACTGCTGTATACCAGACAAGATATTAAAATTTCACACTGCAGCAGGAGCTTAAAGAGAAGAAATATCTGCGAGAGGTATGTCCTTTCTAGGTGTTTCTGTGGTCTCTATTCTGGTCTGGGTTATAAACTGGCATGAAACCATTACCGTTTTTATGGCCACTTAACATGCCTATATGCACTTGGGATATAATTAACATGGATGATGTTGGGGAAATGGTGGTTAATTGATTTTTAAATCACATAGACCATGGGTAACCCAATAGTTAGTCACTGGTGGATTGTTATCTTTCCTGGGCAGATATCATTTTTCTGGCTGTTTGTTTTAGGGAAGTTTACTTTAGAAGCCATTTGAGTTTGAATTCCAGCTTTGACACTTTCTAATATTTGTCCTTGGTGAAGTCACTCAGGCTCTTTGAACCTTATTTTCTTAAAACTTTAGAATGAAGATAATAATAGTATTAGTGATAATAGTAATAGTATTGTGAAGACTAACTGAGATAATGTATGTAAACCTCATAACAGTGCTTGGGACTTAGGAATTGCTCACAAAACTTTAACTCTTTATTTATACAGAGCAGTGATTCTCAAAGTGTGGTCCCTGGACCAGCATCAGCACCACCTGGGAGCTTGTTCGAAATGCAAATTCTTGTGACTCAATCTAGATCTACTGAACCAGCATTTTAATAAGTCCTCCAAGTAATTCCGATGCTCTCTAAAGTTTAAGAACCCCTGCCTTAAGCAAATGATTTAACTTCTCAGAGTTTGCATTTTCCAATCTGTGATATGGGTATAATAACAATTCATTCCTATGGTCAAACTATGATGCTTAGCAACTGCTCCCCTTCTTTTGGAAACAACATCCTAATTTCCCATTATGGAAACCACCTCTTCCTTATTCTCGTACTGTATGGTTGGATGGGGCTGATCCCACCCCCAGCTTTGAAGGTGGATTAATGTTTTACATCTAGGACAGCCAATGAATCCCGTCTTCCAGGCCACAATGATTAATTGCTTCAGGAATGAACATGTGATCTAATTTGGGCCAATGGAAGTCCAGGAATTTCACTGGAGTTGTTGGGAAGATGAAAGCTCTCTACCATTGGGGTTGCTAAGAGGAAATTGTAAACCAAAAAATAATACAAAAATTTAGGCTCTCTTAGGAAGGAGCCTAAACAGAGGTGTTCAGAGCCAAGAGATGAACAGAAAGTAAGTCCTGATGACATTGATTGAATTCTTAGATGCTACCCTGTCCTGGGCTGCAGTCTTAAATATATTCTTTTGTTAAAAATGCAGTTTTCAGTTACGTGAAAAAAAAGAAGCCTGATTAATAAGCTACTTCATGGGATTTTTGTAAGAACTACGATGGATCAATTTATATAAAAACAGTGTGTTAGTTTAGCTCCTCAGAGAAGCAGACACCAAGATTGGATTAGAAGTGGAAGAGATTTATTAGAGGAAATGACTGTGATGGAAATGGTGAAGGAGCTGGTGTAAGCTGGGAGAGCCATCAGACTGTGGTGCCAGTCTGACCCTTGTGAGGGAGAAAGAGAAAGAAGGTTGAGTGGAAGAGTCTTCAGCTGCAGCACAGTTCTAAGAAAATTTGGCAGGGTTGGTGGGGAGTCCTTGAGCCAGTCATTCATCAGAGAAGTCCCCCATCTCCAAAGAATGGGCCCACCTTAGTATCTAGCCATGCTCAGTTATTAGCTAGGAGCAGCTCATGGGAAGCATGGTCTCCTTGCGAAGGTGGTGATGGATTTCAGAGCACGGTGGTTGAGACTGTACGGCAGTCACACTTCCCATGGTCAGAATCTTAAAGACACATTTTCATGGCCATTATCAAAGCCTAGAACAGTGTCTTGAATGAGTAGGGGTTTCATAAAGACTTTTCTACCTCTTCCACCCAAGTATTGTTCTGAAAGAAAAACAAAAGTCCTCAAAACCTTTCACACTCCCTTCTAATCTTTGCTCTAATTATGAGTACATCTTAAGTTGCTTTCAGAAGTCATATGTTCTAAATATTGCAGACTAAGAAAGCAAAACAAAACTGGCCCAGCAGGGAGCAAGATACTCAGCCAGTCATTTATTGCAAATGTCATTCAGGTGCTACCTTTAATGCATAACTGCCAAGCATCCTGATTTTGTCAATTGGATTAAAATCACTTGGAATATTATACTTGGACTAAAACCAGCAGAGGGTAGCTGGGAGTATTGGCCACTTTGGCTCTCTCTTACTCTAATGGAGTGAAATTTTGACACAACCTATCCACAATTTGCCTTCACGTCACTCTGGAGTAAATACTTGTGCACTAAGTTGAATGACTTTTAGGGCTAGAAGAATACAGTTATAAATTCGTGGAATTGCACACATAGAAAGATCCATCCAGGCTATTTCCCAACATTCTTTCTCTTCTCTAGTTGAGGAGTTGAGGATCAGTAGTAGCAGGTGAGTTGTAAATATCTGAAATAAAAAAAAAAAACACTCAATAAAATTTCTTAGATTACATAAAGTGCAAGATAATAAAACGTGAAATAGTATTATTAAGAGGATATTGTAAACAGCACTTTTCTAATTCATTGCCTTTTGGAACAAATGATATACAAATACAAATGGTTCATACAAATATAGTCCCTTATCTATATTCATCAGGGATAGCAGTTACTACTGTACTAAAAATAAAGTATTAGGAAGAATGACAGTTTTGGAGTTTTCTCCAAGTGGAAAATATCTTATTCCCAGGATAACATAGCAACCAGTAGACCCAATACAATTGTATTAATATCTGGAGACTGGCTTTTTCCAGTGCCCTCACCCAAGTTGAAAGGCTTTCCCACTCAACAGCTTTAGTTTTCAGTTTTTCCTGAGCCTTTGTTTAGAAACCCGTCTTTCAAATCTCTCTACAGTTGTATCAGGTTGGAAGCAAGGCAATCCAGTTACTTCCATGGCTCTCTTTATAGTATTCTTACCCATTTTTTAGAGTTTCTAGAAGACTTGTCCAATCCCACTTTTTCATTACTCAGATGCTCCAATCCTGTTATAAATGACCTAGCTCTGACTTCTGCAAATGCTGCTGCACATGAGCTGGAGTAAGCTAGAGTCTGGGTTAAACTAAGGAGCACAACGTCTGAATACAGCTGTAAAAGAGAGGAGCTTGGGCATACTGGACCAAGATACTGGCTAGTGTTGGCTATTTTATTCCAAAGTATAGGGCTAAAGCTATATTCCAACAGTAGATGCAACTGACTAAGGAGAGCCAGAGGCAAGCTAAATCTAAGTCCATCGGGATCTGGCAAGCCAAGAACCAACGCCAAGGCCATAAGGCCTGAGAGAGGATGGAGTAGGGGTTTCAGAGCCAAGAGTTCACAGTAGAATGGAGATAGGAATTGGAGGGGCAGCCAGTGAGGAACAAACAAGCAGAATCCAACAGGTTTGCCATGAGCGACTTGTTGTTGTCAGGTGGTGTTGAGTTGGTTCTGACTCATAGTGACACCAGGTACAACAGAATGAAACGCTGCCTGGTCCTGCTGCACCATCCTCACAGTTGTTGCTATGTTTGAGCCCATTGTTATAGCCACTGTGTTAAGCTGTCTTATTGAGGGTCTTCCTCTTTATTGCTGACCCTCTACTTTATCAAGCAGGATGTCCTTCTCCAGGGACTGATCTCGCCTGAAAACATGTCCAAAGTATGTGAGACGCAGTCTCGCCATCTTTGCTTCTAAGGAGTATTCTGGTTGTACTTATTCCAAGACAGATTTGTTTGTTCTTTTGGCAGTCCATAGTATATTCAATATTCTTCGCCAACACTACAATTCAAAGATGTCAGTTCTTCTTTGGTCTTCCTTATTCATCGTCCAGCTTTCACATGCATATGAAGCAATTGAAAAAACTATGGCTTGGATCAGGCGAACCTTAGTCTTCAAGGTAACATCTTTGCTTTTCAACACTTTTGTAGCAGATTTGCCCAATGCAATGTGTCATTTGATTTTTTGACTGCTGCTTCCATGGGCATTGATTGTGGATCCGAGTAAAATGAAATCTTTGACAACTTCAGTCTTTTCTCTGTTTATCATGATGTTGCTTACTGGTCCAGTTGTGAGATTTTTGTTTTCTTTATGTTGAGGTGTAATCCCTACTAAAGGCTGTGGTCTTTGACCTTCATCATTAAGTTCTTCAAGTCCTCTTCACTTTCAGCAAACAATATTGTGTCATCTGCATATTGCAGGTTGTTAATGAGTCTTCCTCCAATCCGGATGCCCTGTTCTTCTTCATATAGTCCAGCTTCTCAGATTATTTGCTCAGCATACATATTGAATAGGTATGGTGAAAGGATACAACCCTGACACACTTTTTTCCTGACTTTAAACCATGCATTATCCCCTTGTTCTGTTTGAACAACTGCCTCTTGATCTATGTACAGGTTCCTCATGAGCACAATTAAGTGTTCTGGAATTCCCATTCTTCTCAATGTTATCCATAATTTGTTATGATCGACACAGTTGAATGTCTTTGCATAGTCAGTAAAACACAGGTAAACATCTTTCTGGTATTCTGTGATTTCAGCCAGGATCCATCTGACATTAGCAGTGATATCCCTGGTTCCACATCCTCTTCTGAATTTGGCTTGACTTTCTGACAGTTCCCTGTTGATATACTGCTGCAACCACTTTTGAATGATCTTCAGCAAAGTTTTACTTGCGTGTGATATTAATGATATTGTTCAATAATTTCCGCATTCGATCAGATCACCTTTCTTGGAAATAGGCATAAATGTGGATCTCTTCCAGTCAGTTGGCCAGGTAGCTGTCTTTCCAATTTCTTGGTATAGATGAGTGAGTATCTCCAGCACTGCATCCATTTGTTGAAACATCTGAATCGGTATACCATCAATTCCAGGAGCCTTGTTTTTTGCCAGTACCTTCAGTGCAGCTTGGACTTCTTCCTTTAGTACCATTGGTTCTTGATCATATGCTACCTCCTGAAATGGTTGAACCTTGAGCAGTTCTTCTTGGTATAGTGACTCTGTGTATCCCTTCCATCTTTTTCAATGCTTCTTGGGTCGTTTAATATTTTCCCTGTAGAATCCTTCAATATTGCAACTCAGGATTAGTTATTTTATATATATATTTTTTAAATATTAAATATGCAACTTAGAGCATCTCTAAGTCATCCTTATCCATTGGTAAGCGTGTGGCCCATGAATATTTGGGCTGCCTTAGAGGGCCAGAAGGCAGTTGTATGTACAGCAGAGGTGCCATCCCATCTTATGTTAAACTCTCAAGTCCAAAAGGTGTTGGGACAAATTCAAGTTCCATACTAACCTGTTAATTCCTAGAGATTCGATCTGAGGGAAGTTGAGCAAGATGAAGTTTTGAAATTTCTGGGCAGATATAGTTCTTGTTTTTATTTGAAAGTCGTATTGTCCATACAAAAGTTACTGAAGAGATTTCCAGAAGAAAAATCTACTCTGAAGCCAGCAGGGAGTACTTACTTTGATACTCTTTACGTAGTATAAGAATATTGAATATACCACGGACTGCCAGAAGAACGAACAAATCTGTCTTGGAAGAAGTACAACCAGAATGTTCCTTAGAAGCAAGGATGGTGAGACTTTGTCTCATATACTTCAGACATACTATCAGGAGGGATCAATCCCTGGAGAAGGACATCATGCTTCGTAAAGTAGAGGGTCAGCGAGAAAGAGATGGATTGACACAGAGTCTGCAACAGTGGGCTCAGGCATGGCAATGATGGTGAAGATGGCGCAGGACCGGGTAGTGTTTTGTTCTGTTGTACATGGGGTTGTTATGAGTTGGAACTGATTTGATGGCACCTAACAACAACAACATGTAGTATAATGGAGTGGTTAAAAGCATGAGTTGTGGAGCTAATCTACCTTGCTTTGAATCTCAGTTTTGCCTGTTACTAGGTATATGTGACTGTGAGCAAGTTTCCTAACCTATCTGTGCCCACGTTTCTCCATCTGAAAAGTGAGAGTAATGGTAATACTTATGTCATAAAGTTGTTATGAAGATTAAATGAAGAAGATTAAAAGAACTACATGTAAAGTTCTTAGAACATAATAAGTGTTCATTAGTGTTAGATATTACTGTTATTCACTTGTAGGCACTTGGGCCTTTTGAGTAGAACATTCAAGGGCTAGAGCTATGGTTTTCAAACATTTTTTAAGCAGTGAACTCTTTTTTCAAATTTAAAATTTCATGAGAAATTGAATACATCATAGATAAGCATGGTACTTCTTCATTTGATGCAGGAGATGGCAAACCAAGAGCCTGCCCATCTGCCCTCCATAAGACTCGATAGATGTCTTTATCCAAGGGCTATGATGACCACAGTTTGAAATATATTGATCCAGAATTGTTCAGACCTTACTTGCGGGTGGGGAAGGTACTATTATATATTTGTTGGGGTCTCATTGATTCCAAGAATACAACCTACAATTCCTGGGTTACTCTTGATGGACATTTGTGGGGACCTAGGACAGAATGGGGCTCATATGACATAAGGCTGTGCCCTCACTCATACTGTAGTTATGTAACACAACCACCCACTGCAAATAATTGTTTCATAACAGGATCAGTACTTTTGCCAAAAGTTGGTAGAAATGGGAAAAATTACCTTGATTTTCAGGTGAGTGCAGGTTCATACACATACACACACACACACACACACACACACACACACTGGCTTGTTGATGAGACTGACAAGTGGACAGTATCTCCATGTTTACAACAGGGTTTTGGGGAGGTCTCTTTAAGATGTTTCCCCAGTTCATTAGGTCAACAAATATTTACTGAGAGTCTACTATGAGTTAAGCACTGCTTTAGATTCAGGCCTGTAGGAGTGAACCTAAAAGACAAATATCCCTGTCCTTCCGGTGTCATTGCAGCACATCTGTATCTTTGGCCCCTAGGTTTGATTGGTTCCAGGCTTGAGGAAGTTTCCTCTAGATGTGTTTTAGACATTCATAGACTAACTTGAATCGTAGACAAGTGAGTTGGAATGAAGCTTATGGAACATTTGATCAAAATTCTCTGTTTTACAGATTGATAAATAAAAGGCAAAGTGATTTGTCCAAAGTCCATACCAAGTCAGTGTAGAACAAAGCCATAACTTTCTTTCCAGCATTTAGATCATAATACAACCATCACCCTTTATCTAGCCTCTCCTCATGCCCTTGGGAGTTCTGCAGCCTCATCCCTATGTTCTTTTCTCGTGATTGGTTCTCAGGGTTGGATTCCAAATTCCAGACTGCCATTGAATTGCAGGATGTGGAATGCTTAGATTAATCAAAACTTGAATATCACTCAGCATTTTACTCTTCCAGAGGCTGTTTTTCACTCTCTTGAACTTTTATATTTGAGCTTACCTTGAGGCTGTTCATTCTGCCTTTAAGCCAGGCTTACTTTACAGTTTTCTTCAGCCATACTTCAAAGCCATTTCAGTGTATCTCTGGAATGTCCAGTACCTGGCACATTCTTCTCGCAGCCCATCTGTTATCTTTTGGCTGATACATTTCTTCCCACAGCTCTTGTTAGCTCATTTCTCCATGAACACCAACCTGATCATATGTATTTAATGCATACACCCTAAATACAGCTCATATTTTGCAAAATCTGTGCTTTGCCAATGAAATATCAAACTGTCAATATTGGCTTTGTCTGCTTATTCATAAAATATTAATGAGAACCCAGGCACTCTATTGGGCATTGAGAATACAAAGATGAAGAGAATCATTTTCTTCTCTCAGAGAACTCACAGTGTAATAGGAGAGAGACACATAAGTACGTACTTACAATCTGATGTAATAAATGCTAAAGAAACTATGGAAATACAGAGGAAGGAGAAACTAATGGAACAGATAGAAAATCTTCATGGAGGAAGAGCCGCTTGCTATGAAACCTGGAGTTTGAGGGGGATTTTGCCAGGTGGAGAAGATGTGTCACTTAGAAAGAATGACATGTGCACTTATATATGTGTATAAAAAGTATAGCATACTTGGGAGGCTGGTAATAGTTTGGAGTTTCTTGCGTATAGGTCCTTGGGCCCTTGGATGGTAAGAATTAAGGCTGTAGATGGTGCCTAGTGGGGTTCACCAAAGAATTTGACTTTAGTTTTGAAAGCAGGGAATCACTGGGACAACAGAGAATTTAAGCCAGTACTGACGTGAACAGATCTACAAGTAGTATGTAGAAGAATGGCAGTTGTCAAGTGGAAGGGGGCTTGGAGATCTGTTTGGGAGACTATTGGGTTGGAGCAAAGAGGATACATTAGGCACAACAGAGCAGAGGTTGCTAATTGGCCACCCATGAGCCAGATAAAATCCAGAGTTGTATCTTGTTTTACTTGCACAGTGTTAGCTCATATGATGCTTCCAAAAAATTCAGATAAGTTGTTGCATGATCAGATTACATGTAAGAATCAGACTTCACATAAAAATCTGGAGTTCATAATTTTTTGAAAAATTAGAAGACGTCAATCCTGGCCTCATGCTCCTGCATGCCAGCAGTTGGCTGGAGCTAGTAACAGTTGTCTCCATCGATGAGATGTGTATTGTCTAAGCCAGCACAGTCCCCAGCTCTCCATCTTGTGTCTGCAACGATGGAGTATAGTGTCAGTAGCCATACATCACTTGACATTATGTCAGCTGAGGACATCTCCACAAACAGAGCCTCTCCTGAACTTTATAGCCACTTGCTGCTCACACTGGAATTCACATGGGAGGCTGGGTCTCCCTGGTGAAAACCTTGGTATTTCCTTAGATCTCCTGATTTTTATAACCATCTGAGAATTCAGTTTTCTTAGTGGTGGCTTGACTCTAATTCTAAAGTGGTTCTGTGTTAGATATTATTGTTGTTGTTGTTAGGTGCTGTTGAGTTGATTGTGACTCATAGCAACCCTATGTAAACAGAACAAAAACTGCCCAGTCCTGCGCTATCCTCACAATCATTGTTATGTCTGAGCCCATTGTAGCAACCACTGTGTCAATCCATCTCATTGAGGGTCTTCCTCTTTTTTGCTGACCCTCTACTTTACCAAACATGATGTCTTCTCAGGGACTAGTTCCTCCTGATAACATGTCCAAAGTACGTGAGACAAAGTCTCCCCATCCTTGCTTCTAAGGAGCATTCTGCCTGTACTTCTTCCAAGTCAGATTTGTTCGTTCTTTTGACAGTCCATGGTGTATTCAATATTCTTCACCAACACCACAATTCAAAGGCGTCGGTTCTTTTTTGGTCTTCCTTATTCATTGTCCAGGTTTCACATGCATATGAGGCAACTGAAAACACCATGGCTTGGGTCAGATGTACCTTAGTCTTCAAGGTGACATCTTTAATTTTTAGTACTTTAGAGAGGTCTTTTGCAGCAGATTTGCCCAATGCAATGCATCATTTGATTTCTTGACTGCTGCTTCCATGGGCATCGATTGTGGATCCACATAAAATGAAATCCTTCACAACTTCAATCTTTTCTCTGTTTGTCATGATATTGCTTATGGGTCCAGTTGTGAAGATTTTTGTTTTCTTTATGTAGAGGTGTAATCCATACTAAAGGCTGTAGTCTTTGATCTTAATCAGTAAGTGCTTCAAGTCCTCTTCACTTTCAGCAAGCAATTTTGTGTCATCTGCATATTGCAGGTTGTTAATGAGTCTTCCTCCAGTCCTGATGCCACATTCTTCAAATAGTCCAGCTTCTTGGATTATCTGCTCAGCATACAGATTGTATAAGTATGGCGAAAGGATACAACCCTGATGCACACCTTTCTTAACTTTAAATCATGCAGTATCCCCTTGTTCTGTTCGAATGACTGCCTCTTGGTCTAAGTACAGGTTCCTCATGAGCACAATTAAGTGTTCTGGAATTCCCATTCTTCACAATGTTATCCATATTTTTTTATAATCCACACAGTCTAATGCTTTTGCATATTCAATAAAACAGAGGTAAACATCTTTCTGGTATTCTCTGCTTTCAGCCATGATTCCTCTGACATCAGCAGTGTTATCCCTTGTTCCACATCCTCCTCTGAATCTGGCTTAAATTGTTGGCAGTTCCCTGTTGATGTACTGCTGCAACCACTTTTGAATTTTACTTGTGTGTAATATTAATGATATTGTTTGACAGTTTCTGCATTCTGTTGGATCATCTTTCTTTGGAATGGGTACAAATATGGATCTCCTCCAGTTGGTTGGCCAGGTAGCTGTCTTCCAAATTTTTTGGCATAGAGGAGTGACGCTTCCAGCACTTTATCCATTTGTTGAAACTTCTCAATTAGTATTCCATTAATTCCTGGAGGTTTGTTTTTCACCAGTGCTTTCAGTGCAGCTTGGACCTCTTCCTTCAGTTAAATGTTAGGGATGTACGTTACTGTGGCTTCCCAATTGTATAACAAATTAAGTAACAGATCAGTGTTTGTAATAGGTCAGACACAGCTGTAGACACAATGGAGGGCTGCAAGGATGTAAGACTGCTTACCAGTCCTAACAACAACAACAACAAAAAACCCAAACCCATTGCTGTCAAGTGGTTTCAGACTCATAGCAACCCTATATGACAGAGTAGAACTGCCTCATAAAGTTTCCAAGGAGCAGCTGATGGATTTGAACTGCCAACCTGTTGGTTAGCAGCCTGAGCTCTTAACCACTGTGCCACCAGGGATCCTCCTTACAGGGCTTAACAATGTAAATACAAGCTGTTTTGAATCTGCTAGCTATAGCTACATCTTACTTATGACTCCTGCCACACTGGACACTTGATGAATGCTTTCTACCCGGGAGAGTACCATTTAGTGCGTTGAAACAGCTACCTCTTCAGTGGCACCCTGAGGCCTGAAAGAATTTCTAGAGCTCTCAAAGGGGTGGAAGCTGCAGGTAGAGACCATGTGAACTGGATCAGGGTGATCTGGTCACACCTGGCCCTTGACTGTTCTCTGCAGGCTAACTAGGGCGCTTGTTGTAAAGGGAGGAGCCCTTGGAAAGGTTGAGCAGCAAGCAGTGAGCATGTCCCTATGAGCAAGACCAGAATTGCTAAATTAACAAACAAAACAAAACAAAACACGCCATTTATTCCCCTTTAAATTATGGCTTGAGAAGATAATACAACACAGTTGTTAGTGCCTTGTTTTTCTTAATGTTCTGCGAGTTTATACATCTTCCGAGACTACAAATACTCTCACCAGCAATAAGGATAAATTATGGCAATAAACATAGCATACAGTGACCTAACAGGAAAAATGATAATCTCTTAAAATGTCACAGGATACAGTTTAATTTACATTTAAAAGGCAGTTACTTTGAGTAATTATAACTTAATTAAATATTGATTATTATAAAAGCTCTATTGTGATTTAGAATCTATGCAGTGCAGAGTAAATCTGGCTGATTTGAAATAAATGCAAAATGACATTAGTAACTACTGTGTAATTACATTTTATGGTTATTAAATGTGACTAAATGAGATAAATATTTATGGTGAACAAGTCAAATACTATGGTAAGACATCAACACTGGTTTCTCCGCGCCTATTCTTATCATATATTTATTTTGCCAAGCAGCCACTAAATTTTTAAATTTTCCTAAGGTTTATTTCTTTTTCTTTCCTTCCTTCATTCCTCCCTCCCTCCGCCTTTCCTCCCTCCTTCCTTCTCTCTCTCTCTCTCTTTCTTTTTTCTATCAGTTAACTCTCAATTTACTCTGTGGAACATTGAAGTATTTACAAGAGAAACTCCATGTATGCTTGGGTACCCTTTGTGCTGTGCCTGTCGATATTCTCAAATGCAATCAATAGTAAATTATTATGCATCAAGGGTCCTCCACTTACTCTGGCTGCTCCTTTGAAACGCATATATCTTCTTCAAAGTTTATGTTTATGAACTATGTGGCCAACTGATTTATCCTTCTTCTCTTGCTTCTTAGTAGAAAAGTGTCATCAAGTAAACACCAATAAAATCCAAATAAAAGTCATTCTTCAAGTTCCCCAGGATATCCATTAGAAGAGTAAATACATTTTAGAGAAGATTTCTAACTTTTGAGGGCAAGCACAAAATTCGCCACTTAGAGCAAGGTAATGTTTAGGGAATTACTTTAATAAACTTCTGTTCTTTTCCCTTGTAACTTTTCATTCATATTCACCCTTCAAACCATCCATCCATCCATTCATCCATCCATCCATCCATCCATCCATCCATCCACCCATCCACCCATCCACCCACCTGTCCATCCACCCATCCATCCGATGGCTATTTATACAACAATCAATCATGACCAGTTGTGAAGAAGATTGTGAGTAAATTTGCTCAGTTGGCTTCTTTTCTAGAAACCCAACTTTGTTGATGCTAGAGGATAGATAGGTATATTGATGGAACTCAAGGACCTGCTCAAAAATGGACCCACAGTGTACCTACCACAATGAAATCTAGGTTCCTTGATTGTTATTTGTTCATCCCTCTGGTGAAAACAAAACAAAACAAAACAAAACAATGGTTCCAACCTGAGGCAATGGGGATCAGGGTAATGCTTCCTCAACCTTCTCGCCCAGGTAATTA
The DNA here is from genome assembly GCF_000243295.1 of Trichechus manatus latirostris. Lineage (NCBI taxonomy): Eukaryota > Metazoa > Chordata > Mammalia > Sirenia > Trichechidae > Trichechus > Trichechus manatus. The sequence goes on from NW_004443961.1 coordinate 7,203,758, forward strand.
CAATGGAGAATGGTCTCTCCTAGGCAAGGATAGGATATAGAATTAAAAGAGAGGCCTAGCATGGACTAATGACCATAGAATGCTATAAATGGAGGAATCTTATAGAATTATTATACATCTAACATTAAAAAAATTCCTAACAAAAACCTTCAAACACAAAACAAAATAATAATTATGAGCAGATGCACTCTTAAACTCAACCTCTTCTAAGATTCAAAAGATAAAATGTTAATGAGTTGCCATTTAATCTTTTACTGAGCCTATAGTATGTCTGGCTCTGTGTGTACATTTTATATTTCACTTAAATTTGAATCCATACAAAAACCATACATTGTTGTTGTTAGGTGCCGTCGAGTTAGTTTTAACTCATAGCAAACCTGTGTACAACAGAATGAAACACTGCCCAGTCCTGCGCTATCCTCACAGTTGTTGCTATATTTGAACCCATTGTTGCAGCCACTGTGTCAATCCATCTCATAGAGTACCTTCATCTTTTTTGCTAACCCTTACTTTACCAAGGATGCTGTCCTTCTCCAGGGACTGGTCCCTCCTGATAACATGTCCAAAGTATGTGAGACAAAGTCTTGCTATCCTGGCTTCTAAGGAGCATTCTGGCTGTACTTCTTCCAAGACAGATTTGTTCGTTCTTCTGGCAGTCCATGGTATATTCAATATTCTTCGCCAACACCACAATTCAAAGGCATCAATTCTTCTTTGATCTTCCTTATTTATTGTCCAGCTTTCCCATGCGTATGAAGTGATTGAAAATACCATGACTTAGGTTGCGTGCACCTTAGTCCTCATGGTGACATTTTTGCATTTTAGCACTTTAAAGGGGTCTTTTGCGGCAGATTTGCCCAATGCACTATGTCCTTTCATTTCCTGATTGCTGCTTCCATGGGCGTTGATTGTGGATCCACGTAAAATGAAATCTTTGACAACTTCAGTCTTTTCTGTGTTTATCGTGATGCTGCTTATTGGTCCCATTGTGAGTATTTTTGTTTTCTTTATATTGAGGTGTACTCCATACTGAAAGCTGTGGTCTTTGATTTTCATCAGTAAGTCCTTCAAATCCTCTTCACTTTCAGCAACGAAGGTTGTCATCTGCATATTGCAGGTTGTTAATGAGTCTTCCTACAACCTTAATGTCACATTCTTCATATAGTCCAGCTTCTGGAATTATTTGCTTAGCACACAGGTTAAATAAGTACAGTGAAGGGAAACACCCCTGATGTATACCTTTCCTGATTTTAAACCACACTGTATCCCTTTGTTCTGTTTGAACAACTGCCTCTTGGTCTATGTACAGGTTCCTCACGAGCGCAATAGAGTGTCCTGGAATTCCCATTCTTCTCACTGTTATCCATAATTTGTTATGATCCACAGAGTCGAATGCCTTTGCATAGTCAATAAAACACAGGTAAACATCTTTCTGGTATTGTCTGCTTTCAGCCAAGATCCATCTGACATCATCAGTGATAATATCCCTCATTCCAAGTCCTCTTCTGAATCAGACTGGAATTTCTAACAGTTCCCTGTTGATGTACAGCTGCAACAGTTTTTGAATTATCTTCAGTAAAATTTTACTTGTAAGATATATTGTTTGATAATTTCTGCATTCTGTTGGGTCACCTTTCTTTGAAATGGGCACAAATACGGATCTCTTCCAGTTGGTTGGCCAGGTAGCTAACCAGTCTTCCAAATTTCTTGCAGTAGACAAGTGAGTACCTCCAGCGCTGTATGCCTTTGTTGAAACATCTCAATTGGCGTTCCATCATCGTAAGGACTACTAATATTTCCATTCTACAGATGAGTTAGCTGAAGCTCGAGTGGTTACATAACTTCCCTAAGATGACACATTAGCAAGTTTCAGATCCCATTTTCAAACCTTGGTCAGTCTGAATCAAAAGCCCTCTTTCTTTTCCATTCTGTTGTCCTGCCTCTTCTTTTGAAACTCTGTGGCCATATACCTTAAGTCAAAATGCACCTCTTTTTATTTAAAGGGATGTGTTTTAGAAAAATTTTGCTTAAATTAAATATTAGTAAAACTCATAATATTTTAAATATACTTTGGTTGATGGAAGAGATGCTATTTAAAGGAATGCTAAAATTAAGCCTGTTGAAAAGCAAGAATTTATTTGGTGATGTGCATGATCATCATTTAATTTATCTTTTCTTCCATCCTCAAGTTTCAAAGTCTCAATTTTCTAAAACTGGGATATACTTGTGTGGGCCATATTACGTTTGAAATATCTAATTTAAAGATGAACTGATCTTAGATTTTTTTCTTTGGTTCATGGATATTATAGAATATAGGAACTAATTTTTGTTAAGATGATGATTTTGATAATTTTTAAGCTGATAATTTTGAGCACTATTTGATGTGCCGGTTTCATGCTAGGCATTTACATATGTTATTTCTATCTTACAATAGATTGAGAAGTAGCAGTTATCACCCTTTTTCCTTATGTGGAAAATGAAGCTCAGAGAAATTAACTAACTTGACCCAAAATCACCAGCTTCTTAAGGGCTATTCCTGGGGTATATTACGTCTATCTCAGATACATGAGGCTGCTTCTGTAATACAGTTTATAGGGGTTACTAAGAGAAACACGCCCCCATATTGAATATACCACAGACTGCCAAAAGAACGAACAAATCTGTCTTAGACGAAGTACAACCAGAATGCTCCTTAGAAGTGAGGATGACAAGACTTCATCTCACATACTTTGGGTGTGTTATCAGGAGGGACTAGTCTCTGGAGAAGGACATCATGCTTGGTAAGGTAGAGGGTCAGCAAAAGAGAGGAAGACCCTCAGTGAGATGGATTGACACAGGTGCTGCAACAATGGGCTCAAGCATAACAACGATCATGGGGGTGGCGCAGGACCTGGCAGTGTTTCGTGCTATTGTACATGGGGTCACTACGAGTCAGAACTGACTCAACGGTGCCTAACGACAGCAACAAAAGAAACAGACCAACTCATTGTGGCAGTTTAATTACTACCAAGTACTTATGGCATCTCATTGATTCTAAAATGTTTGCTTTTTCACATTTCTAAAATTAGCATGAATATTTCAATCAGTAGCATCTTAGTCTTGTATCAATTTTAAATGGTAGTGATTTTTCTTTCTTTGATGGTACATTAAGTAATGGTGACTCTTACAATAAATGGCATCTTGGATTCAACGAAATATGGAAATACATGTTTATTGAATGTAATGCAATTTTTTGTAGTTAAAGGTATATTACTTCTCCCTTCCTGTTTTAAACTCATTAATTTTACTAGAACTTACTTGCATTTATCTTTGCAACTTCTCCTGCCCCTCTATTCATCCTGCCAGAGTCTTCTCTCTTGACGCTGCTGTTCCTTGTTGTGGTTGGAATTCTGAAAGAGAAGTCTTTTAATATTAAAATGTTAGACTGAAACCTGAAATGATATTTGGCAGGTCTCTTGGATGTTGTCAAGTTTTGATGTTAAAATAAAATATATGAGAAAATAGAGCTGGATATTTGCTTGCTGGATATTTTCATAATGTTTAAGCCGTTGTATCTAAAATTAATCTCCTATTCCAGCTTTTCGTCTTTCCAGCACAATTCCCCTTCCCAAGTAGGTAGCACTACTGTTTGCTCAGAAATTTCCAACTGATCTCCCTTCCTACAATTTCAAATCTTAGTTCCTCTGCCTAGTTTCACAGCTCTCCATAGTAACCTCACCCCACCTATCCATTTGTATGTCCCACTACTCCCCAATACAGTCTCAACACTCTCTTCTCTTTCCTGTTTTCCTATCAAAATCTTTTAAAATTGGAAGTCCAATCTTGGCTTTGCAACTCACTTACTGTTGACCTTTGGACAAATCACTTAATATGTCTGAGTCTCAGATTCTGAATCTGTAAACTTGGAAGAGAGGATTTGAGGCCTGTATGGGGAGGCACAGGAGATATCTCTAAGTTCCTTTCCAGTTCTGGGATTTTACTTGTTCAAGTCTATGTTCCATATCCTTCGTGATGCCTTCCCAGTCCCTAGAACACATCAGCTTTACTTCTCTGAGTTCTTACAGCATTTGCAGCCCGTACTACACAGTTGGTTTCTAAGATATATTGCTGTTGTTGCACACCATTGAGTCAACGCTGACTCACAGCGACCCTATAGGATGAAGTAGAACTGCCCGATAGGGTTTCCTAGGCTGAAATCTTTACAGAAGCAGATTGCCAGGTCTTTTCTCCTGTGGAGCCACTGGTGTGTTCAAATGGCCAACCTTTCAGATACAACCTGTTGCTGTCAAATTGATTCTGGCTCATAGAGACCCTGTAGGACAGAGTAAGACTGTCCCGTAGTGTTTCCAAGGCTGTAGTCTTTGCAGAAGCAGACTGCCACATCTTTCTCCCATGTGGCGGCTGATGGGTTCAAACCGACGGCCTTTTGGTTAGCAGCCGAGTGCTTAACCACTGCACCATCTGGGCTCCCTTCTTTTGGGTATAGACTGTAGTCCTTCTTAAATCATCCCCTTTTACTTTATAATGTTTCAATATTAGCTGTTTAAATGGATCATAAGCTTCTCTAGAGCAAGAACCATGATCTAGTCTTTGATGTGCCTATCCCATACGTTAAAAAACTTAACACAGTAATGTGCTCAGAGAAGAAGCTAACTAAATACTTTTGATGAATTATTGGCTGAAAAAAATAGGGATTAGTGGTCCTACTGTACTAAACTATGGGGACTGTCAAAATTCTGCTCATGTATGTAGACTCGGATTGGATTTACTTCCTCTGTAGGACTATCCTTTGTTCATCTTTTCATTACCAGTACTTACTACATAAAGGATATTCAATAAATGGCTGTTGAGAGGAAGAATGAATGAATATGCACTGCTTTTGAGAGCTTTTATTAGCCACTAGGTTTATTGAAAATAGTTTCATCTTTTATTCTGTGCGCCAGCAAAACACCTTTCACATCTGAGCCTTTCACCTAGACATTTAAATACTCCCTTTCAAAGTACATTAATCTCCATCGGCTTTTATTATCATTATTATTAATATGCCATGAACTCCAATGCTTTGTTTTCCCCAACAGAGTCTCTGCATCAGGAAGGTACTTGCCCTTGTCTAATCATATCTGCAAGTAAGCAAATATTGGCAAAAACTCATAAAATCTTATTATTCCCTCTGGGTAAATGATGTCAAACTCAGTGGCCACTGTTGCCATTTATAAGTATGAATCACAAATTTACATTGCCTCTGGACATCATAAATGGCCTGTCTCATAAAACGTGAGGAAGAACTCTGCTTCCTCTCCTGTAAGAAGGGTCTGCATGAATAATCAACTCAAAACAAGCCTTTAAAAGCATTTTGATGTTAAAGATTGCTTTTCACAGCTCAAGTCCTGAGAGTTACACACGGATTTTTACTTATTTGGTTCTATTTCATGAGTTCCATTGCTTATAAAAATCACAGTGTGCAGGAAGGAAGCTAAAATGGCTTCTCTGAGTAATAGGCGTATCAGTTGTGATGATTGACTACAAGCAACAGAAACTGTCTCTGTCTAATAAAACGGGATTTATTGCTTGTGAGCAGGGAATTTCACAGGGACTCTGGGATGCTGAGGGGTGGGGTTTGAGGACAGTTGGGGACCAGAAGAGTTCCAGAAAATAGGAGGCAGGGAGCCCTGCAGTTGTCTCATAACCTGAAGAGCCTGGTCAAGACTCCACTGGTGTCATTGCTAAGTTGAATGAACTTTCAAGCTTTCCTCAATCCTTGAGTTACCAATTCAAGAGTCCCCCTTCCCTTTTTTTTTTTTGTAGAAGGGAACTTGCCTAGAAATATACTCCCACCAAATTAGACACAATGGAGAAAAGGTAATATTCCAGAAGTAAATCAGGGTGCTGTTATAAAGTAGAATGTGTACTGGTTTCCAAACCAGTTCTTTCCAAGGTGACAAACATCAACCACACTAAGTACTCATGCATGTATTCAGTGCATCATTCGTTCAGTTAGTCGACTAACATAATGCATGTCTACTGGGTCTAGCCACTGGGCAGGGAGCCTGGCCCCTAGCCTTGAAGAGGACACCATCTAGTGGGTAAGAGAAGCTGTAAAGTACTTGTAAGAAGCACAATGTAGTATAATTAGGGTTACAGTGAGTCATGAATAAAATGATAAAGAAACTCAGTAAATACGTGCTATGAGAGATGGTGAAGGGGAGGGAGAAGAACAATAGATGTGGAGTCACTGTAGCTGTATTTGGTTCTCTGTTCTAGGTCCTAACCACTCTGTAACTTTGGAAAAGTCACTTATCCGTTCCAGTGCTTAGTGTCCTCTTCTATAAGAGGAGAAGTATAAATGGCACTCATAGGATTGGGAGAAGTAAATGAGGTTACATATATTTAAGCATTTAGCACTTAGCAAGCCATGAGTGATTGTTCATTTATTCATTCATTCACAAAACAGGAAGGGACTGACTCAGCCTTGCTGCACAGAGAAGGGGATATTGAGGATAGATTGTGAAGAGTGAGCAGGTGGTCCCCAGTGGCAGAGTGAAAGAACATTCTGAGCCCATACAAAGATGAAGAAGTGATAGGACATAGGGTGTCTGAACTCTGCAGAGATATAACTAGGGTATGGCAGGTATGGCAGGTATTGCACTGGCTTGGGTGCATGGTGCTACTGAGCAGTTTCTGTTAACCCAGATTGTCAGTGGCGTATCTAATGAAAATGGTGCCTATTGCAAGCACTGAAATTATGCCCCAGTCCAAACATCTGACACTCCTCTTTTAGATAACTTTACCATGTATCAGCTCAAAAATACAAGTCAAGCTTGTTAATCTTTTAATTAATACTTTACCGTGTTTGAGGAAGGATGTTGGGCCATACTGGGTTAATAGAAATTGCTCAGTGGTGCCAGGTGCCCAGGGTAGGGCCAGTGCCATACCCTAGATAAACCGCTGGCTCAGGGGTAGCAAAAAGATCAGCAAATGGACAGCGGTCATCTAGGGCAGCGGCTGGCAGTGAGAAGAGAGTGATAGATATGTGTGGAGATTGATTAAAGGTGTTGTGCAAAAAGAGAATACTGTTATTTGAGTCAGGATTCTGTCTCATTCATGTTAAATTCAGCTCAACAATATCAAAATCCTAACTAGATGAATATAACAAAGACTCTGGGTATTACACAGTAGTCAGCACTTTTCAAAATGTGATCTGTGTGTCTCCCACATAAACATGCTGGGAACATTTGTTAGAAATGCAGATTCCAGGCCCCATTTAGACTTCCTGAATCACAATCTCTGAGAAGGGGTGTGGGCAATGGGCAGTTTTTCAAAGTATCCCTGGGGGATTTTAAAGCACCTAACAGTGTGAGAATCTCTATTGATGTAATGGGTTTTTAAGTGGGATAGTAATATGAGGTAACCATGAGAAATGGAGAGATGAGAGTACCATGCATGGGGGGTGGGTGTGGGTGTTCTTTTGCTTTAGGACATGAGGGTGGGTAGGATTTTGACATTATTGAGCTGAACTTAACATGCATGAGACAGAACCCTAGCTCAAATAATGGATTCTCTTTTTCTGGATAAGAATATGCCTATCACAAAGAAAGTTGACAAACGTCCTCATCAAAATAAAGAAGAAAAACATAAAGTCTCAGTAAAAAAAAAAACTACAAAAACAAAAGAAATGAAAAACAATTCACAAACAAAAGGAGTTCAGCACAAGAGAGTAAGACAAATAAAGAAAGCGTCAGTACCACCAAAAAAAAAGCACTACAAAATGACAGTAATAAACTCACACTTATCAGTAATTACACTGAATGTAAATGGCCTTAAGAGACACAGAGTGACAGAATAGATAAAAAAAACAGGATCCATCAATATGCTGTCTACAAGAGACACACCTTAGAAAAAAAGACATAAATTTATTAAAAATCAAAGGATGGAAAAAAATATATCAAGCAAAAAGTTACCAAAAAAGAGCAGGAGTGGCAATACTAATCTCAGATAAAATAGACTTTAAAACAAAATCCACCTTAAAAGACAAAGAAGGACACTATATAATGATTACAGGGACGAGCCATCATGAAGACATAACCATAATAAACATCTACACCCAGTGATGGGGCTCCAAAATAAATAAAACAAACTCTAACAGCACTGAAAAGAGAAATTGACAGTTCCACAATAATAGTAGGAGAGTTTAACACACCACTGTCCCGTAAAGGATAGAACATCTAGAAAGGAACTCAGCAAACATACAGAAGACCTAAAGGGCACAATCAGACAACTTGACCTCATAGACATGTACACAACACTCCACCCAACAGCTGCAATGTACACATTCTTTTCCAGTGCACATGGAACATTCTCCAGAATAGACCACATCTTAGGCCACAGAGCACCCCTCAACAAAATCCAAAACACTGAGATAATACAAAGTATCTTCTCTGACCACAACTCCATCAAGGTAGAAATTAACAAGGAAGAGCAAGGAAAAAAAATCCATTACATGGAAACTGAATTACACTCTGCTTACAAACCACTAGGTGATAGAAGAAATCAGAGATGGAATCAAAAAATTCCTAGAATCAAACAAGAATGAAAATACATCATATCAAAACCTTTGGGACACAGCAAAGGCAGTCCTCAGAGGACAATTTATAGCAATAGGTGGACACATCAAAAAAGAAGAAAGGGACAACATCAAGAGATTAACTACACAACTCGAACAAATTGAGAACAGTGAAAAAAGCCCACAGACACCAGAAAAAAGGAACTAATAAAGATCAGAGGAGAAATAAATGAAATAGAGAATAAAAAAACAATATAAAGAATCAACAAAACTAAAGTTGGTTCTTTGAAAGGGTCAACAAAATCGACAAACCATTGGCAAAACTAACAAAAACAGAAGAGGACACATATAATCCAAATAAGAAATGAAATGGGGGACATTACAACAGACCCAACTGAAATAAAAAGGATCATAATAGAGTATTATGAAAAACTATACTCCAACAAATTTGAAAACCTATAGGAAATGGATAAATTTCTAGAAACACACTACCTGCCCAAACTAACACAAAGTGATGATGAAAATCTGAACAGACCCATAACAAGAGAAGAGACTGAAAATGTAATAAAAAAAAAAACTCCCAACAAAAAAAAAAAGCTTTTGCCCAGGTGGCTTCACTGGAGAATTCTACCAAACATTCAGAGAAGAACTTACACCAGTACTACTCAAACTATTTCAGAACATAGAAAAGGAAGCAACACTTCCAAATTCATTCTTTGAAGCCAGCATAACCCTGATACCAAAACCAGGCAAAAGATGCCACAAAAAAAGAAAATTACAGACAAATATCTCTCATGAATATAGATGCAAAAATTCTCAACAAAATTCTAGCCAAAAGAATTCAGCATCATAT
>NW_004443961.1:7213438-7243518 GCF_000243295.1 Trichechus manatus latirostris
CAATAAAGAGAACGATGAAAAGGAAATCAGTAAAACAATACCATTTATACTAGCCCCTAAAAAAATAAAATATTTAGGAATAAATCTAGCCAGGGATGTAAAAGACCTATACAAAGAAAACTACAAAACACTACTGCAAGAAAACCAAAGAGATCTACATAAATGGAAAAACATACCATGCTCATGGTTAGGTAGACTCAACATTGTGAAAATGACAATTCCACCCAAAGCTATTTACAAATGCAATTTCAATCCCAATCCAAATACCAACAACATTCTTTAAAGAGATGAAAAAACTAATCATTAACTTTATATGGAAAGGGAAGAAGCCCCAGATAAGTAAGGCCTATTGAAGGAGATTAAAGTAGGAGGAATTGCACTACCTGACCTCAGAACCTACTATACAGCTATGGTAGTCAAAACAGCCTGGTACTGGTACAGCGACAGATACATTGACCAATGGAACAGAATTGAGAATCCAGATGTAAGTCCATCCACCTACGGTCACTTGATCTTCGACAAGGACCGAAGTCCATCAAATGGGGAACAGACAGTCTTTTTAACAAATGGTGCTGGCAAAACTGGATGTCCATCTGCAAAAAAATGAAACAGTACCCATACCTCACACCATATACAAAAACTAATTCAAAATAGATGAAAAACCTAAATATAAAGCCAAAAACTGTAAAGTTCATAGAAGAAAAAATAGGATCAGTGCTAGAGGCCCTAATACACAGTATTAATGGGATACAAACCATAACCAACAACACACCAACTCCAGAAGATAAGCTCGATAACTGGGATCTTCTAAAAATTAAACACTTATGCTCATCAAAAGACTTCACCAAAAGAGTAAAAAGAGAACCTGCAGAGTGGGAAATATTGTTTGGACATTGCAAGTTAGATAAAGGTCTAATCTCTAAAATCTACAAGAAGATCCAACATCTCTACAACAAAAAGACAGATAATCCAATTAAAAAATGGGCGAAGGAAATGAACAGATGCTTCACCAAAGAAGACATTCAAGTGGCCAACAGACACATGAGGAAATGCTCACAATCACTAGCCATTAGAGAAATGCAAATCAAAACCACAATGAGGTACCATCTCACCCTGGCATTACTGGCAGGAATCAGGAAAGTGGAAATAACAAATATTGGAGAGGCTGCGGGGAGATCAGAACTCTTATGCACTGCTGGTGGGAATGTAAAATGATACAACCATTTTGGAAACAATATGGCGCTTCCTTAGAAAGCTAGAAATAGAAATACCATATGATCCAGCAATCCTACTCCTAGGAATAGAGTAATAATATAGATAATAATAGAGAAATAAGAGCTGTCACACAAAGACATATGCACATGCATGTTTATTGCAGCATTGTTCACAATAGCAAAACGATGGAAACAACCTAGATGCCCATCCACAGATGGATGGATAAACAAACTATGGTACGTACACACAATGGAGTATCACGCAACGATAAAGAACAACAATGATTTTGCGAAGCATCTCATAATATGGATGAATCTGGAGGACATTATGCTGAGTGAAATATATCAGTCACAAAAGGACAAATATTGTATAAGACCACTACTGTAAAAACTCATGAAAAAATTTACACACAAAAATGAACAATCTTTGATGGTTTTGAAGGAAGGGAAGGGTGGGAGGGGAAACTCTAAATAGACAATAGATAAGTGGTAACTTTGGTGTAGGGTAAGACAGTACACAGTACTGGGGAAGCCAGCACAGCTTGTACAAGGAGAGGTCATGGAAGCTCCACAGACACATCCAAACTCCCTGACGGACCAAATTGCTGGGCAGAGGGCTATGGAGACCATGGTCTCAGGGAACATTTAGCTCAATTGGCATAACAGTTTATAAAGAAAATGTTCTACATTCTACCTTGGTGAGTAGTGTTTGTGGTCTTAAAAGCCTGTGAGCAGCCCTCTAAGATACTCCACTGGTCTCACCCCTTCGGGAGCAAGGGAGAATGAAGAGAACAGGATACAAGGGAAAGATTAGTCCAAAGGACTAATGGACCACAACTACCACTGCCTCCACCAGACTGAGTCCAGTACAACTAGATGGTGCCCAGCTACAACCACTGACTGCTTTGACAGGGATCACAATAGAGAGTCCCAGACAGAGCTGGAGAAAAACGTAGAATAAAATTCTAACTCACAAAAAAAGACCAGACTTACTGGCCTGACAGAGACTGGAGAAACCCCGAGAGATGGCCCCCGGATACCCTTTTAGCTCAGTAATGAAGTCACTCCCGAGGTTTACCCTTCAGCCAAAGATTAGATGGCCCCATGAAAGAAAATTAGACTAACGGGGTACAACAGCCCAGGGACAAGAGTAGAAGGCAGGAGGGGACAGGAAAGCTGGTAGTAGGGAACCCAAGGTTGAGAAGCGAGAATGTTGACGTGTTGTGGTGTTGTGAAGCAATGTCATAAAGCAATATGTGTACTAACTGTTTAATAAGAAACTATATGTTCTGTAAACCTTCATCTAAAGTACAATAAAAAATAAAAAAGCATTCAGCTATGGTTAAAAAAGAAAAAGAAGAAGAAGAATCCTAGACTATGGAATAATTGTGTGGCAAAGAAAACAGAGCAAGATGGCTGATAATACAAATGAACGATTTCAAAGAGCATTTAACTCTCAAGAAGATGGATCCAGGAGAAGTAGGCTTTTGAAAAGTGGATGGGGTGGAAGAAGGGAGGAAAAAAAAGGCAGCATAAATTTACAGAGTTATGGTAAATGTCACAGAGAATTCAACAATTTTCTTTGCAGAATTGGGAAAATGAGCGCGCATAATTCCAACTGGGTGATATCATAGGGAATTTGAAAAGTATCCCAAGGCAATTCAGAAAGCTGCTTTTACATTCAAGCTGAATGAAAGAAAACATCCATATTTCAACTAAGCGTGTGCGCGTTTGCGCAGACACACACACAATCACAATGGCTGTGTGCAAACACATACCACAAAGCACTTCATCACAAAAATATATTGTCAGGTGTAAAGTCCAGCAGGTAGGATTGCTTTTTAAATGCTGCCTATCTATCTACCCAGGCTCCGAGTCAGGACTTGGATGTTGAGTCAAATGATTCAACCTAGGACTTTTTGTTGAGAGCTGAATAGATAAAAGACAATGTCCATTCCTTGCTGTTCTGATTTAAAGCCTTAAAATTATATAAGCATGGACTGCTGTAGTATTTAAATACTTCTTTGCAGAGGAATACAGGGAGTCACAACCTGTAATTTCTGGCAGCACCATGAGCAATTCATTAGCATCTGAACTCCTTTGATGGAGCCCTAACAGTTCCTTGCTCCTTTATTCACTTGCTAAACACAAATCAGAAAGCAAAGGAAAGGGAAGAAGGCTGGTAACATGTTTTAAAGGACCATAGAGGATCAAGTTAGGTAAACCAGAGGAAAAAAAGCAAATTGTCCGTCATCTGAGAAACTATTTCAACATAATAGCATGAAGAAAAGGGATGATATTTCTAAGGCAGGAAGACAAGCCAATGTATTTTCATAGCCATAGTGCTCTGGGCAACAGAAGTGAAGAATGTCAGTGTTATTGTTACCTGCCTTGGAGTCAAGTTGGCCCAAACTCATAGCAACCCCAATGATAACTGAATAAAATGCTGCCCAGACCTTTGTGATCCAGAGAGTTTTCCTCTTGGCTGATTTTCAAAAGTAGATCTCCAGGCTTTTCTTCCTAGTCATTCTTAGTCTGGAAGCTCTGCTGGAACCTGTTCAGTATCATAGCAACATGCAAGCCTCCACGTACAGAAGGGTGGTAGCTGCGCATGAGGTGCGTTGGCTGGGAATGCACAGGGAAGGCGAGAATTCTATGGAACCACCCAAGGGTCATTCATCCAGCATTCATTTAACCATTACTAAATCAACTAGATGGCAACGTCTTTGGTTTTGGTTTAGTGTCACGCTTGGGGCCCTGGTGGTGCAGTGGGTAAGCATTTGGCTGCTAACCAAAAGGTTGGCAGTTCAAATCCACCAACCGCTGCTTGGAAACCCTATAGAGCCGTTCTGCTCTGTCCTATGTAGTCGCTATGCGTTGGAATCGACTTGACGGCAATCGGTAGTGTCATGCTCTGTGGTAGGTGGTGAGGATACAAAGATAAACATGATATGGTGCTTTTTATAGGTGCACACAGGCCTGTGGGAGAGGTGGATATGGAAATAAATATTTGTAATACCATGTTCATACCTGTAGATAGTAACCACCTCAATAGGAGGATTAGGAAGAAAACAGGGAAACATAGTACTAGCAAGGGAACATAGCTATAGGTGTGTATGTAGCAGATGAGAAAGAGCAAGGAAAGCCCATAAACGCTGAAGGAGAAAACAGTATGGCTTTCTGTCCAGTGTTACTGAAATACTGGGAACTTGCTTGGTATATTACCATTTAAATATTTGTATTATCATGCTGCATTGGGCGGGAACGTGAGTTCTGAAGATGAAGTAATCTCACCATAATGGCAGCTGGAATGACACATGTCTTACCTGGTAACTCCGTGCTGCTGTCTGGATGAAGAGGAGAATGAAGGAAGGAAAGTGTGTGGTCAGCATTCCCACCTCCTGGAGTTAGGAATTTTTGGAAACTCAGGTTATTTGCTTAATTGAAATAAGTTCATGACCACAGCTTCTTTTCCCACAGCCTAAGAAGGAAATCAGCTCAAGGGAAGCCTTACAATTTGGAATATATGTTTTTAATTTTTGATGCTTAGAGAACAGGAGATGAACAGAGAAAACTAACACCTGACTCTGTCCATGAGGATTACAGGAAGGCACCCTGGAAGTCTAAGTTACCGTGAGCTTCTGGGAATTCAGTTAGGAAAATAAAGCATGTCAGTTTGAGAGACCGTGGGAAGACTGAGCAAACCTTGTCCCCAGGCCATGGAGCTAGCTGTGATTTGATCATGGAGAGTGGTTTCATTAGGATTTGAAAGAGAGAGAAAGGCTGTCTTCTAAGAAGCTTACCAAGAAAAATTCATAGGAAGTTTGTTATAAGAATTTATAAGAGGATTTTGCAGGATCCTAAGGACTCTCAGCCCTCACTGGGAACATCTTTCACTCAAGTGTTCTACTGGGGAGATACAACTAGGGTCAGGAAGACGAGAATCCCAGAGACATTAGGGAGAATAGCTATGTCTTGAATTAAGTCCACTGAACATAGACACAGTTATCTCAGGAAGCATCAGTAAGTGAGAACGGGGGAAGATGAGTGCTTGTCCTTGTCATCACGCTGTGTAGCTGCACACATGAAAAGGCTCACCCTCCTCAGTGTTTGTGGAAGGAACTTGTCCTATCAAAGAGAATGTGGGGACGAATTCGTTAACAGGAAACTAACACTTGGATCTTTTAGTAAAGTCTTGAATATTCCTTTTGTTTCTAGAATCTGTGATGTTTCATGCATCTTAACATCATCAAACCAATATCAAACTAGGGAAATAAACATATACTGAATGCCTTTTACAAACTAGAAAGTTTTATATCCTTGATTTCATTTAATCTATATAGCAGCCCTGGATAGAATATATTATTATCCTTATTTATGAATATGGAGCTTGTAGCAATGGATCTGAGTCACTTACTCCAGGTCACCTGGCTGGGCAGTAGTAAAAATGAGAGTCAAATGCAAGACTAGCTCCACAAGGTTGGCTTTCTTCTCAATATCACTCTTTCTCTCTAACTTCGACTAGAGGATCCAGTTTACTTTCTTTTGGCATTGTTTCTCCCTATGATTTATTTGAAGAGGGGTCTGATTTTTTTTTTTTTTTCCCTTTCTTACGTTTGGCTGTGATTTCATCATGGGACGACTGGAGTATCTTACAGAACCACAAATTGGCTTTGCTGTTAACAGTCATAGATTTGGCCCCTGACTAATGACAACTCCATGCACAATGGAACAAAATGCTGTCTGGTCCTGCGTCACCCCCATAATTAGTAGGGGATCAGACCATTTGATCCATAGGGTTTTCCTTGGCTGATTTTCAGAAGTAGATCACTAGGCCTTTCTTTCTAGTCTGTCTTACCCTGGAAGCTCTGCTGAGACTTGGCTAATATCACACCAATACATAAGCCTCCATTGACAGAGGGTAGTGACTATACACAAGGTGCATCGGTTGGAAATTGAACCCAGATCTCCTACCTGAAAGGTGAGGATTCTACCATGAACCATCAGTGCAGTTCAATGGTAGAACTGAGGTAGAACACACTGTGACTACCAGTCTCAAATAACACATGTCTCTCGAGTAATTTCCTCCTTACCTCTTTCTTGAAGTTTTGATTCCACAAAAGACTGAGCTTCTTTCAAGGTAATTTTATTGCTGCAGTTTTACTCGAATAAAACAAGTCTTTTGGAATCTTAGTTGGAAGATCCTGACTAGCTTAAGAGCCGGCATCCTTTATCACCTGAATTAAATTACCTCTCCCCACAAGACATATGCTTTTGTCTTAAAAGAGTAATGTGGTGTGTAGGTCAGTCAATGCTTCACTCCATTTCAGCAATGTGGCTAATTCCTCAGTCTTCCATTATTGAGGGCCAGAGTATCCTCTTGGCATATTTTCCAAACCTTCTTTTTTCCTTCTGGCTTTCCAATTATTTGTCTGTTTCACTACTCCTGCCATAGTTGGGGCTTTTTGGTGTCAGTACAAAAACCCCACTGAAATTAGTTTAAATAAAAGGGAGCCATCTTAAGGATGTAGCAGGCCTTATGGGGATTGGAATTGGGAAGTTGCCAACAGACAGCTTCTCTGGTTCTCTGTCTTTCTCATGGGCTGCATAAACACTCTGCTCTCAGCTTCTCTGTGAACGACTACTTTATTGTCCTTTCTGTAAGTAGCTTCCTGTTTTGAAAAAACAGTCCTTCATTTTATTAAGTAATTAATCACTGACGTCAGACCAGTGCATCAACTTGTTAAGGGAAAGTGTTCCTTCCCTGTCCCACTGTTGTTGTTATTAGGTGCCGTCGAGTTGGCTCCAACTCGTGACAACCCTGTGTACAACAGAATGAAGTGTTGCCCGGTCCTGCACCATCTTCACCATCCTTGGTACGCTTGAGTCCATTATTGCAGCCACTGTGTATTTTGAGTGCTTCAAACCTAGGGGGTTCATCTTCAGATGTATTCTGTTGTGATCCATAGGGTCTTCACTGGCTAATTTTCAGAAGTAGATTGTATCACCAGACGCTTCTTCCTAGCCTGTCTTAGTCTGGAAGCTCTACTGAAACCTGTCCACCCTGGGTAGCCTGCATGGTATTTGAAATACTAGTGGCATAGCTTTCAGCATCACTGCCCAATATTATGTCCAATAAATGAGGGAATCAGGGGTTGATGTAAGATGTCGGAACAGTCCTTTCTAAATGTTGTTGTTGTTAGCTGCTGTCGGGTTAGCCCCCGACTCACGGTAACCCCATGTGTTACAGAGTAGAACTGCTCAATAGGGTTTTCTTGGCCGTAATCTTTACAGAAGGAGATCACCAGGACTTTATTTCATGGAGCCACTGAGTGCATTTGAACTGCCAGCCTTTTGGTTAGCAGCTGATCATAAACTGCTTGTGCCACCCAGGCCCCTTCCTATCTATACTTCTCATTAATTTATTCATGGCTTAGTATGGAGTGAAAGTGAGTTTGCTCATCAGGAAAGTTATGTTAAGTTTTCAGTAGATCCATTCTACCTGTCTTACCCCCCAGTTATTTGTCCATTTTATTTGTCCCAGTACCCCTGCAAACACCTTCCTGACCCATCAGCTCTCTGGGACTTACCAAAGCAGTCCCTATTCAGTGACATTTAAAGAGATAGCTGTGACCACCATGCTCCTTCACCCCAACCCTAACTAGCCAGGTGAACTAACCAAGATCAAAACCAGGAAGAATCTAAGGAAAGCATTAGGAATAGCATTTCAATGCCAGAAATATGTTAGTAGTCTTACTGAAGTTCCAAAAATGTCAATTAGAAAGGCTCAGGAAATGATCCTCCAGACACGTGCTCTGAGAGTCCTGGACATAGTGGAGTGCTTTGATGCTGTTTCTGCTGAGCCAGGTGACTCGGGTGCTGTGGACATGCAGTACGGAAGTTGGTGTGGATCAGCCTGGCAGTGAGGGTCCTTCAGTGGAGTCACAGGGCCCCCTCTAGTGCATTGCGGCTGTACTTAAAGCTTTCCTGTTTGAATGGTAGGCTTTAGCCCCTTGCTGGGAGGGGAGATATGACCCTTAGATGGATGATGGTTGGTGAGATCAGGCAGCATCTTCAGCTGTGCCTTGAACATCATGGCCAACTCTGACAGTGCTTACTGATAGCAAGTGTTCACTCTGGCCAGAGACTTCATCCCAGAACAGGCTGTTTCATAGCTATCTAGCAGGATATCAAGGAGGGCCTTGTAGGCTCTCTTGAGAGGATGCTAGCATTTTGGAGATCTAAGCAGCAGGAGCTGAAATACTCATCCCTTAGGAAATGGAGCTGCTGGCATTTAGTGAAAAATGTGATCTTAAAGGCACTGTGGTGGCTGGTGTTTTCTTGCTGTAGAGGTGATTGTTGCAATATTGATTTCCCTGGGTCTCCTGCTGTAGCAGACTGCCACCTTGATCTGCAAGGAGCTCAGGTTAATGCTTAGCATCCTGTTTCCTGGAGAGTTGGGTATCAAATTTCCTTCTTCAGGTTCTTGGGGTATTGTCTCCCACAGTGCATGAGGTCTTCTTAAAAATTTCAATTCGAAGAGCTTGAATTGCCTCTTTAGAAATGAGTAAATTTAACAGTGTAATCTTCAGACTCCTACATGCTCTCACCAGTCATCTCAGTCATCCAGTGACTGGTTTGCCCCAATTCCCTGCTCCTTATCCCTGTCCTCATCAAGGCAATGGTTCCTAGCTCCCCTGACATTTTTTAAAGAAGGAAATCTAAGGCAAGAGTGCAAAGTCAAAATGGAATCCCCAGGTTAACTAAATTAGGCTACCCTATTGGGGAGGAGGGTGGAGATTTTAGTGAGAGGTTTAATCAAATTACAGACAAAGCAGAATGGGAGACATTTCTTCTTCATCACCTTTATTTCCTCATATTCTCTTTACTTTGTCTTGTCTCTCAAAAAAATGAATGTAATGAGTCAAGGACCGGAAGTACCTTCTGCTTAGGAGGTGACCCTGCCTTGGAAGACCAAGTAGGAATCTGAACAGGGCCCAGAGGAAACAAAACACGGACCAGCTGATCTTGCTGGTCTCTGGACTCATCTTTAAAAGGACTCAGGGTTTCCCAGGACCCACTGTGGCTCCAGTTCTGGTCACCAGGTTGGCTGGAGCAAAGCCCTATATAAAGAGTATATGTGTGGCTGGGAAGGAGCCCTGGTGGCACAGTGGTTAAGAGGTTGGTCAGCTGCTAACCGAAAGGTTGGAAGTTCAAATCCACCAGTGGCTCCGTGGGAGAGAGATGTGGCAATCTGCTTTCATAAAGATTACAGCCTTGGAACCCCTACAGGGCAGTTCTACTCTGTCCTTTAGGGTCACTATGAGTCGGAATCGAATGGACTGGACGGCAGTGGGTTTGGTTTTGGTTTGATGTGGCTGGGGTATCCCTCAGGCCCTTGTGGCTGAGCTAGGCAGCTGGAACAGGAACTTGGATCCTTGCCACAGAGGACGTGAATAACAGTCACAATTTTCTCACTATTTATTTAATTGCGTTTGATTGTATTCATTTTTGAAAGCTGCCTCAAATCCCTTTGTGAACAAAACAGGATATGTATGCATGAATGAAAACATATAGAAAGGAATGAAAATGCTGCAGGGAGAGTAAGAATGTAAGAAGGTCCCCGTGATGCCAGTACTCGCCCACTCAGTGATCTACCCCAGTGCCTGAAATCCCACCATTGGAGAAACTTCTTTGGGATGGGTCAGTGTCTCTAAAAATCATGGTTAAAATGAACATATTTTCTCCCATTAATACAATGGTAATTTATTATTGTACCTTCAAGTACTTTGTAAAATGAAAACCCTTTACAAATTTAAGAAATTGCTATTTTTAAGCATTGTTGTTTTTAATTGCTATCAAGTCAGCTCCAACTCATAGCAACCTTAGGAATACGCATTACTGGTATCATAATTTAGATTAGTCTACATTAGATTATCAGAATCTTGGAAAGGAAGGGCCCTGGCACAATGAGTTGCACGGCAGATGAATCATAACATTGAGGAAAATAAAGCTCAAGGAAAAGCCTGGGAATGATTGAGGCATGCTATTCATCCCTGCCTAGGATAGAGCAAGTCTTGGGGTGATGAAGCCACTCAGGAGGAAGACAACCTCTCCAGGGAGAGGCTTAGTAATTGATTACGGGCATGGGCCCCGAAATCAGATTTCCTGCTTCAAATCTTGGCTCTGCCACCCACTATCTACGTGATCATGGGCAAGTGGCCACCTCTCTGTGCTCAGTTTTCCCATCAGTGAAATGGGGACAATAGTAAAACAATTATTATACGGTACCTATGAGAACTGAATGAGTTAATACTAGTAAAGCATTTAGAATGGAGTCTGGCACGTAGTAATCACCATGTTGGTTAAATGAGATATGAAAAAAAAATTGATGTCCAGGCAGGGACTTGGTTCCAAGGAGCTCACAAATTGCCTGTGATCTTAACTTTAATATGCTTTTATTTTTCCATTTTAAGAGACATATTCATAATACAGAAGTCTAAGATAAATAAACACTAGAAGTAGAGAGCTTGGTGAGGCCAAAAGTACATTAGCCCAGTGGAAGAAAGAAAAAAGAACAGATTTAGAAACTACTTACAAAGAAAGAGCAGGAGAATGTGTTGACAGATGGAGAGAGAAGCATTTTTAGAAGAACAGGTAAGATAGTGCTTGAATCCAAAATGACAGTTGCTTGAGTGCACATCCCTGATGTTCATGGAAACGTGTCCTGGGCCTGTTGTGAGCACAGGTGTTGATTAGATGGTGACGGACACTTCTAATGAGTGAGCAGTGGTAGGACATTGCAAATATCTGGCCTTGGAGTCTATACCAACACTGCCTAACAGCAATATAATGAGAGTCATGAATGTAATTTAAAATTTTTTAGCAGTCATATTTAAAAGAAGTAAAAAGAAATAGTCAACTTTAATATTTTATTTGAATAATATATCCAAAATATTATTTCAATATCTAATCAATATAAAAATAGAGGTATTTTACAAGACATTGCTAAATCTTTGAAATCTGGTGTGTATTTTACACTTAACATCTTACTTCAGACCAGCAATATTTAATGTGCTTAATAGACACATGTGACTTTTGACTACTGTATTGGGCAGAGCCGTTTTATACTTTCAGTGAGAGGTATCCTTGTCATTAGCCCCAGTCTTGGAGCTTGGAGTACATAGTCGTGGAGCTTGGAGTACATAGTACCTATGTCAACTGATTAATGTTCAGTTGTTCCATTTTGGTCATCCATGGTTTCAACTAAACCAGTTGCAGTCAAGTAGATTCTAACTTATGGCAACTCCATGTGTGTCAGAGTAGAACTGTGCTCCATGGGGGTTTCAGTGGCTAATTTTTCAAAAGTAGAACACCAGGCCTTTCTTCTGAGGTACTTTTGGGTGGACTTGAACCACCAGCCTTTTTGTTAGCAGCTGAGTGTGTTAACGGTTTGCACCACCCAGGGACCCCATGGTTTCACCTACGTGTATGAAATTCTTACTGTTTTGGGCTCTGAATTAAATACTGGAGATTCAAAGGTATCTATAAAAAGTATAATTTTATATCCCTAGTTTTAACTGGATTAGACTAGTTCCTTCCTATTCAAACCAAATGCAACTAAATCAAACTAGGTCAAATACAATCAGTTGTAAACTGGCTGGACCAAACTGTTTTAAGTCAGCAGGCCAGTGTGAACCTATTTTAACTAGAGCAAAGATTTCTGGATAGTTCCTTTGGAACTACAGCTTAATTATGCTATTGAAAGGTAGTTCTGATTTCAAATTATTCTTACATGTTTTGATTATTCAGTTTTACCTGGAATACTACACGTATTCCAGCCATTTCAAAATAGCTCATAATGGATCCAATAATGTCTTGCCAATTCAAAGTGAACCGTCTGGCTCTAATAATATTAAATGTTTTAAGCTACTTATGAACAGATACATGTTGCCAGACACAGGATACCATGGGAAAGAAGGCAGAAACCAGATTACAAGAATTGGGCCCGAAGGTCACAGTTACTCTGGCAACAAGCCTGACTTTAGGCTGAACTGGCTGATTATTTTACTAGGATTTCCAAAATCTCCTAAATAAAGCATATTCTCAGAAAGAGGAACAACACAAAACGTTGAGTTAAGGTGAAGTGAACTTAATTATGAGTTGATGTTAGATACGGCGATAGGAAGCTTAACAATTCCTAATACTTAGGAGATTGTATAGCAAGTAAGTGGTGAGAGACTTGGGATTGGATTCCAATTCAATCTGAGGCCAGTATAAGGCTCCTGGTAACTGGACTGGAGAAAGAGCCATCAAAAAAAAAGGTGGCAGAGAAGGGAGTGAAGTTGCCCAACATACTTCACTCAACTGACAAGATTACTGAGTTTCTTGTATGGGTAAACAAGGACTGTGGGGAGGGTCCCAGCAATGCCTCTGATGGTGAGAAAGGAGGTAACAGTGATGATTAAGCTTATGTGTCAACTTGGCCAGGCCATTATTCCCAGTGGTTTGGCAGATATTATGTAATCATCCCATTTTGTGCTCTGATGTGAGCAGCGAATCAATTGAAAGGGAAGTTTCCTTGAGGGTGAGGCCTCCTTCCTATATATATGGATATTCTGGGACAGCTTCCTCTTTCTCTCTCTCGATCCTGCATCAGACTTGTTATCCTCTGACCTCTGTTTCTTGGGAAGTGAGCCAGCAGCCTGTCTCCTGACCTGCCAGTTTTGGGTTCATCAGCCCCTGCAATCACATGAGTCAGGAGAAGCCTCCAGCCTGATGACTGACCCATGAATCTGAGACTTGCCAGCCTCCACAACTGCTTGAGCCATTTCCTTGAAATAATCTCTTTGGATATTTATATATATATGCTTCACTGGTTTTGCTCCTCTAGAGAACCCAGCCTAAGACAGTAGCCATGTCTAATGCGAGGACAGACCATAAGGGAGATAAACTAACTCTTCTTACTCCAGGTTTGTACCATCGAACCCATGCTGCCTAGAACTATCGGACTTATTTTTCTTGAACTAACTTTTCATTTATTAGGTCTCTCTTCTCAAAAATTTCCAATGGCTCCCACTTTGCTACTAAATTATGATTTACATTTGGCCTTTCATCACCTGCTTCACCTTACCTAGCCAGGCTAATTTGCTTGCTACTTTTTTGGATTGCCACTGACCTCCGTAGTCAAACTTGTTATCTTTTCAGTCTGGTGTTAATTTATCCTTCATGTCAGTCTTCCTGTCTTCATTCACTCTCCTTTATGTTCATCTAAATTCTTCCCATTCAACAAGGCCGAGACAAGGTCCTGCTTCCTGCCTTGGTGACTCTAACCCTCATAGATCTCATTTTTCCACTGAAGCCCTTAGCCCTGGCCAGTATCACACAACCTATCATCTATCTTATCTAATCTTATTTCTGGACAGTTTCATCATTGTTAACCTCAACACCCCAAGTAGCTTGCAAGATATCCAATAGCAAGAATTGTGTCTTTGTAATCCCTCCCTACCAGCCTTCTAGAATTATGAACACCTTAGTGTATTCATTCAGACTCTGTTTTGAATATGCTATGTGCCAGATACTTGAAATACAGCAAGCCACAAGACAGAAAAAGTCCTGGCTTCATGGAGCTTATAAACCAATGGGAGAAGGAAATTCTGAGGAGATCCACAGGGACCAGGTCATAGAGGGTCTTGTGTCTCATGCTCAGAAGCTTAGACTTCATTCTACAGAGAGTAGGGAGCCACGGAAAGCTTCCTAGACTTGCATATTACATAGGTTATTTTCGCTGTAGTGTGGCAAATGATTTATGGAGTCAAAACTAGGAGCAGAGAAACCAGTTGTAGAGCCAGTAGAGTAGTACCTAAGAGCCATGATTAAGGTGTGAACTATGCTGTTGGTTGTAGGGATAAAGAGGGGGTTACAGCCAAGAACTATTTGCCAAGTAAATGTGATGGTTAAGTTTATGTGTCAACTTGGCTATGTCAAGATTCTCAGTGGTTTGGCAGATATTATGTCATCATCCTCCATTTTGTGATCTGACATGGGCAGCCAATCAGTTGGAAGGGAATTTTCCTTGGGGGTGTGGCCTGCATCCAATGTATATGGATGTTCTGGCAAAGCTCGCTCTCTCTTGATCCTCTGTCTGTCTTGTCATTCTCTGCTCTCCAGTTCTTGGAATGTGAGTTGGTAGCCTGCCCCCTGACCTGCTGATTTTGGTATGTGCCAGCTCCCACAACCACACGAGTCAGGAGAAGCGTCCAGCCTGACACCTGACCCATGGATTTGAGACTTGTCAGCCTCCACACCTGTGTGAGCCATTTCCTTGAAATAAATCTCTCTCTATATGTTTAAGTACGTGTTTCACTGGTTTTATTCCTTTCAGGCAGAACTTAATGATTGGATATGTACAGAGGAAGGGGAGAATCTACATTGTCTTCCAGGTAGCTGAGTGGATTTAAACTCTATTATTTGAGATCAGCATATAGGAAGAGGAGTAGATTTGCTGAGGATTCAGAGTGAGGAGATTTGATGCATGTAGTGAATTCAAGTTTGAATATGCTGAGTTTGAAGAGCTGATGGGACTTCAGATAGAGATGTGCAGCAGGCTCTATGAGTTTAAGTAGTGCTATGCAATAACTTTAATTAAATTGACCAAATAGAGGTTAAAGAGAAAAAGAGCAGTGGGTCAAGGAAAGAAGATGAAGGATTGGGAAGGAATAATCAGAGAAGAAGAAGGGAGCTAGGAACATCAGGTATCCCAGAAGCCAAGGAAAAAGAATGGTCCAAATGGAATAAAGGATTAACAGTGCCAATGCAGCAGAGAGTTTAAGGAGGTAGGTCCATGGGACTTGGCAACAAAGAGGCCATTGTTGGCCTTAGCAAGAACAGCTACAGTGGAGTGATGGGAAGAAAAGCCAGATTGCTATGGATTGAAAAGTGAGTGGAAAGAAGAGGGAATGGAAACTATGATAGTCCTCTGACACAGACCCCGTCTGTGAAAGGAAGGAGTGAGTGAAGATGACTCAGGTTGAAGAGAAGATTGTAATTTTTAGTGTAAAAACCTGAACATGTTTATAAGCTATGGGAAAAAGGCAGATCGAAGTTCAGGTGGGAGTTGTATGATCAAGAGGAGCTCATTGAAGGAGTGCAGCGGGTTCCAAGGAGATAAGAACGAATCAGTTCAAGAGCCCAGCCCCCAAAAACCATCTCATCATCTGTGGTTGGAGGTAAACAGAGAGCTTGATTACAAAAATAAACGCCTGTGTAGATGAGGAAGGCAAACATTGAAAAAGTTTGTGTTAATGGCCTCAGTTTCTTCAAAAAAGTAAGAACTGAGATTATCATAAGAAGGCAAATGAGATAGAAGTTGGATAATGTGGTTTAAGGGAAGTGTTGAAGGTTTGGGGTGGCAAGTAAAGGGAATGAGAGAAGAAACTGCTAAGGGGCCCAAGTCAGATTATAGACCTTGAATCTACAGGGCATCAATACTACTGTGCAATGTTTAGCTGGCTGGGCTAATAAACGGCCAAAAGGGAAGGGTCAATACAGCTGAGAGTGTTGGGTATAGAAATGCTTTAGAAGGAAAACCACTTTAATGCTTCAGTTCTCTTTTCTTTTTACCTTTAGATGGTGTCATACACAAATGTCTAAAAACATCGCTATGATATTTCCATTAAAAAGTCCACTACCTGGTCCTCTTTATCTTTCACTATCCTTGACTACTTCAGCTTAATGTGAAAAGGGAGAATAATTAGTTTTTCCTAATGGTGGAAAATGGTGCCCTCCAAATCCACAGATCTCAAACTATTAGATAAATAACAACAGTAGCTTAGCTTTAAATAGTGCATTTCCTTCC
Source organism: Trichechus manatus latirostris (assembly GCF_000243295.1). Lineage (NCBI taxonomy): Eukaryota > Metazoa > Chordata > Mammalia > Sirenia > Trichechidae > Trichechus > Trichechus manatus. Next base: position 7,229,510 of record NW_004443961.1, read on the forward strand.
AGCAAATCCCAGCAATCTGGATACAGCATTTTAAAGATATGCATATGCACACAGGTGCATATATTTGACACAGTGTGGACCTTTCATTGGAAAACTAAATACTGTTCATGCCCAGTAGTTTTCATAATTGTTTTCTTTTTTGTATTATTGAAAGAGAAGCAAATCTACTTCCTCTGTATTCACAGGAATGGAAATTAGTATTGGAAATAAGCAATTAAAATCCCCAAGAAAATTGCATTAAAGACAAAAATACAATAAGTTAAAAATACCATATGGAGAAGACAAAATCTGATATGGAGCCAGGAGGGAAATGGCCACAACGGCCCAGGATTCAAGGACAAGCTTTCCCTGCTCCTTCACTCACTGTAAGATACAGGATTTCCACCCATATGGTGCTAGAATCTTTCACCGTTCTGCAACCCCTGGTGCAGGACCATATGTGCTGAAATCGACAAGCACAACAGGATGAGATGGGAATTATCTACCTGTTTTTCTTTGGAGTTCCCTTGTGTTAGGAGTTTTATACCTTGCCCCTATTGTTATAATTCATTGAAGTAATTACAGAAGCTGTTAAATATCTGACATCCCTCAGCCCCAGCCTCATATATGACTGATGGTTGCTCAAGCCTGTGCCCAAGATCACTCCTGTAATCCATTTGGGCCTCCAAGCTAATCTCATGGAAAATCCACTCAGCTAATTGATTAGGCACTAAATTACACTCTTCTCTGGCTAGTTTTGCTCTTGATTCCAATTCAGAAATGTTATAATTACTGAATCTTTCTCTCACCAGCCTTTCTCCATTTTGATCAGCTTTGAAAAGTCAAGAGTAGTATCTTGGCATGCCAAATTTCTTATTCTGGATTCTTCTTCTTCTTCTTCTTTCTTTATTCTAAAATCCATTAGGAATACATAAGCGGTCAGGTATTGTTATACCTCAGCCAGCTTTATGACGAGTTCACATCTAGGGCAGGGTTTCCAAATCTCTCAACTATTGACATTTTGGGCTATATAATTCTTTACTGGGGGGAAGGGAGCTGTCCAGTATGTCATATGTTTTGGAGCATCTTTGGCCTCTACCCACTATGTACCAGTAGCCTCTACCCTCGCAAGTTGTGGCAATCAAAAATGTCCTAGACATCGCCAAGTGTCCCCTGGGGTGGGCGGGGAACCTACTGGTTGAGAACTACTGATCAAGGGGATGAGTCTTCCTTGAGTACCTCATAATATACACTCACAGCAACAGAGTCAGTCCTCTATGAAGGGCAAATCGCACTAGCAAAAGCAAAGCATTAGTTCTTATCAGTCTTTTACAAGTGAACAAAAAAGAATAGCAAATGTTGAGAAAATATTTGACTGTGTTGTGTGTGTCTGTGTGTGTGCATGCATGCATGTGTGATTGGAGAACTTGTAGAATTCTGGAAGTTAGAAACTAAAGGAAACTAAAGAAAAAAGTGCCACTGATAAGAAACAAGGAGCCGAGAGGACTGAGGACACTGAAAACAAGTATTTTCTCTCCAGATTTTTCTCAGTTCTGTGTCTCAGTTGAGCTGGTCAGTAAAAATGGTTGCCACTGACCTTTCCTCATCCCCCCTACCTTATCCATCACCAAATCCTATTGACTTTCTCTCTGGTATCTCTTAACCCCACCAACTCATTTTTATCTCCACTAGTCCAAATTATCACCATCTCTCCTCTAACTACCCCAATAACTCTTAACTCTCCCTGTATTCCAATCTGGCCCTAGTCCAGTTCCTTCTCTACACGGCAGTCAACATGATGTTTTCAAAACCCCAAATCCAATCATGGTTCCCCACTGCTTTACACCCTTCAATGTGTCCCGCTGATCTTAAGATAAAGACAAAACTCTTTAATGTGACAGACAAGTCCCTACATGGTCTTCCACCTCAATTTCGCTCCAGCCTCATGTCTCCCTCTTATATCTTTGCACATTCTATTCCCTCTGTCTTGAATTCTTTCACTTCTCCTCTTCTTTTTCATCTTTCACATCTCAGTTGTAACTTTGCATATATTTGGTTAATATTGATCTCCTCCCATTAGAATGTTTACTTCATGAGAGCAAGGAGAAACCTGGCCTGTTTGGGCCCACCTTGTATCTCCAAAGATGAACAGTATAGTGCCAGCCTATAGTAGGTGTCCAATAAATATTTATTTAATTATCAAATGACGAAATAGATAAATGAATAAATTCTGTTGCAGAGAAATCAATGAAAATCATTGATAGGGCCGTATCTTCCTAACATACCATCCTATTCCATAAATATACATGTTACTCGATTCAGTTTGATTGCATTGAAACCAGTTCATGTAGCAACTAGACTCTGAGCTCTTGGTGGGCAGGAACTCTGTCCTAAATATCTTTGTTTTTCTCCCCCAGGGGCCATACTAAGTCCCAAACGCTAACTAAATGCATATGAAAGAAAACAAATGAATGAATGGAAACTCTAAACAATAAACTCCATGAAGGCAGGGTCCAAGTCTAAATTTTCCTTTATATCTTAGCACTAGAGATCTCTAAGTTCTTTTCAACATTAATTTGTTAAGCTCCTCTTTTCCTTGTGTTCTCTCTTATTGTGCATATCGTAAAGAGTTTTCCTGAACGAAAGTTGACTTCAGGGTAAGAGGAGACTAGCTGAGGCTTGAATAAGCTGGTAAATTAGGGGAAGCGTATTAAATAGTTTTTTCTTATATGTAGAATTTTGAAGCACAAGGACAATACAAATTTCATCTCTGTTAGTTTCATCTGTAGGCTCAGAGTCCCAGTAAAATATAAAAAAGGAAGAACCGGGATGACCTGAAGATGAGAGTGGCCCATGGTAAGAGATTTGCAAATACAATGAAACGTGGACTCTAGTCCAAGAAACCTTTATCCTTGCATCTTCATGATACAAATGATGATGGCGATAATAATAACAATTATGACAATTGATGTTTTAGAGAGTACTTAAGTATGTTCTAGACTTGGCAGCTGGCCACTTTTATATATATTATCTCACTTAGTCCTCATGACTACTCTATAAGGTATAATTGTTCAGGGCCGAAAAATGATGCTCAAAGAGATTTATTCCTGGATCCCAATTTAGACTCCATTTCTGTCTGTCTATACTGGAGCATGAGAGAAAAGAGTGTGATCATAGAGGCATAGTTGCCATTTTTATACAGCAACATTTTTTAGATTTATATCAAAAACTATAGTTTACCTTGTTTAGGCCCAACCATGGTGAGTATCTGTTGGCAGTGTGTGTGTGTGTGTGTGTGTGTGTATAGAAGGGAAAGGGATACAAATGCTGCCACATTTGAAAAACATTTTACTTTTACAAATTAGTTTCATGTATATTGTCTAATTTGATCCTTAAAAAAATATCAAGAATTTCTATCCCCATTTTACAGATGAGAATGCTAACACTTAATTATTTGAGGCCTCTAGCCAGCCAATAGTTCTGCCAAACCTTGAACCAAGATCTTGGGACTGTGAGTTCAATGCTCCATTTATAAGTTTTGACAAGGTTTCTTGCCAAGATGAGGTCAGAAGAAAGAAACTGCTACGTGGTCAGGGGAGGCGGTCTCTATTATGAAGATGCCTTTAGGAGTGTGTGGAATGTTTATGCTTGTGAGCAGGCCTATGTGGAGTGAGGAGGACCTTGGCTTGGAGGTGAGAATTCATTCTGAGCTGAAGACTAGCCAAGACTGAGATAGGAAAAATAGCTTGTTAGCATTAGTAGATTCCTGAAGAAGTTTGAGACTTAGGAAAGATTTTATGAAATTAATTATGAGTTAATGATGTAGGACATTGGGGAAATGTCTTGGAGACCTGGCCAAGGATTGAGGTGGAAAAGTCAGACATGGGTGTAGTGATGTGAGTGTGGTAAAGGGATGAACACAAGATTATTTAACACTGAATTTCTCTTACTGAGCATATGAAGTCAACAGGTATTCAAAAATTGAATACTACCTGTAATAGCTAACATTAAGCTCTTCATACATCTCAGACACAATTCTAAACACAATATAAATATTAACTCATTTAATCCTCACCACAATTCCACAGTCTCATTTAGTGTGGTGGTTACAGCTAAGACTGTGAAACAATATTGCTTGGGTGCAAGTCTCTTATTAGCTTTATGGCCTTGGACAAATTACTGGGTGTCTCGGTTTCTTGATTTCCACATGTGTAAAATGAGGATAATAATAGAACCTACCTCAGACAGTTGTTTACTGTTTTGAAAAGAGTAGACATATGTAAAAAGACTTAGAATATAGTAGGTGCTATGCAAGTGTTTAATCTTACTACTCTTACTATACTCATTTACAGATGAGGAAACAGAGGCATAGAGAAGTAATCAGCTAAAGGTCACATTGCTAATAAGTACCAGATTTGTGATTTGAACCCAGGCATATGGCTGCAGGAATCACACTCTTAACCAGAATGCTGTTCTGCAATTCCCAGGCTACATCGATATCTAGTAATGTGATAAGAATCGTAGAGTTGAACAACAAAGTCTAAGACTCAGGCTCATCCCATAGAGAGATATGGTAGGCAAAATAAGATGTTTCCCCCCAAGATGTCCATGTTTTAATCCTTTGAACTTTTGAATATGTTATATTACATACCAAGAAGGAATTACAGTTGTTAATTAACTGACTTTAAAATAGATTATCCTGTGTTAACAGGATGGGCCAGTGTAATAACAAAGATCCTTAAATGTGGATAAGGGAGACAGAAGAGTGTAAGTATCAGAGGGAGAAGGACTGAAATAGCCATTACTGGCCTTCAAGATGGAAGAAGAGACCACAAGCCAGGGAATATGGGCCTCGGAAGTGGCCTTTAGAAGCTAGAAAAAGGAAGAAAGTGGATTCTTCTTTAGAGCCTTCAGAAAGTAGCACAGCCCTGTAGATATCTTGATTTTAGCCAAGCAAGATCCATATCCCACTCAAGAACTGTAAGATAATAAATTTATGTTCTTTTAAGCTACTAAATTGTGGCAGTTTATCTTACTGTGGTGGCTTATATTTTGCTGTAATGCTGGAAGCTATGCTACCAGTATTTCAAATACCAGCAGGGTCACCCATGGTGGACAGGTTTCAGCGGAGCTTTCAGACTAAGACAGACCAGGAACAAGGACCTGGCAGTCTACTTCTGAAAAAACTGGCTAGTGAAAACCTTATGAATAGCAGCAGAACATTGTCTGATATAGTGCTGGAAGATGAGCCCCTCAGATTGGAAGTCACTCAAAATACAACTAGGGAAGAGCTGCCTCCTCAAAGTAGAGTTGGATGACATGGATGGAGTAAAGCTTTCAGGACCTTCATTTGCGATGTAGCATGACTCAAAATGAGAAGAAACAGCTGCAAACATCCATTAATAATCAGAATGTGGAATGTACGAAGTATGAATCTAAGAAAACTGGAAGTTGTCAAAAATGAAATGGGACACGTGAAGTTGGATATCCTAGGCATTAGTGGACTGAAGTCAACTGATATTGGCCATTTTGAACAGGACAAACATATGGTCTACTATGCCAGGAATGAAAAATTGAAGAATACCTTCACATTCATTGTCAAAAAGAATATTTCAAGATCTATCCTGAAGCACAATGCTGCCAGTGATAGAATAATATCCATATGCCTACAAGGAAGACCAGTTAATATGACTATTATTCAAATTTATGCACCAACCACTAATGCCAAAGATGAAGAAATTAAAGATTTTTACCAACTTATGCAGTCTGAAATTGATTAAAAAATGCTACCAAGATGAATTGATAATTACTGGTCATTGTACGCAAAGGTTGGAAATAAAGAAGTATCTGTAGTTAGAAAATAAGACCTCAGTGTTAGAAATGATGCCAGAGATGGCATGATAGAATTGTGCAAGACCAGTGACATATTCATTGGAAATACATTTTTTCAACAACGTACATGGTGACTATACATGTGGACCTCACCATACGGAATACACAGGAATCAAATTGAGTACATCTGTGGAAAGAGTTAATGGAGAAGCTCAATATCATCAGTCAGAACACGGCCAGGGGCAGGCTGCAGAACAGACCATCAATTGCTCATATGCAAGTTCAAGCTGAAGCTGAAGAAAATTAAAACAAGTCCATGAGAGCCAAAGCATGACCTTGAGTATACCCCGTCTGAATTTAGAGACCATTTGAAGAATAGATTTGACACATTGAACACTAATGACTAGACGAGTTATGGAATGGCATTAAGAACATCATACATGAAGGGAAAAAAAGGTCATTAAAAGACAGGAAAGAAAGAAAAGAATAAAAGGAATGTCAGAAGAGTCTGTGAAACTTGCTCTTGGAAGTAGAGTAGCTGAAGAGAATGGAAGAAAGATGAAGTAAGAAAGCTGAACAGAACATTTCAAAGGGTGGCTCAAGAAGACAGAGTAAACTATTATAATGAAATACTGGTGTTAGAAAACCGAAAGGGAAGAGTATGCTCGGCATTTCTGAAGTGGAAAGAACTGAAGAAAGAATTCATGCCTTGAGTTCCAATATTGAAGGATTCTATGGGCAAAAATATCGAACGATGCAGGAAGCATCAAAAGAAGATGGAAAGAGTACACAGTCACTGTACCAAAAAGAATTCGTCGATGTTCAACCATTTCAGGAGGTAGCATTTGATCAAGGACTGATGATATTGAAGGAAGAAGTCCAAGCTGCATTGGCAAAAAACAAAGCTCCAGGAATTGTTGGCATGCCAACTGAGATGTTTTAACAAAAGGATGCAGTGCTGGTGGTGCTAACTTGTCTATGCCAAGAAATTTGGAAGACAATTACCTGGCCAACCAGCTGGAAAAGATCCATATTTTTGCCCATTCCAAAGGAAGGTGATCCAACAGAATGCAGAAATTATCAAACAAAATCATTAATATCACACACAAGTAAAATTTTGCTGAAGATAATTTTAAAACGGTTCCAGCAGTACATCAGCAGGGAACTGCCAGAAATTCAAGCCAGATTCAGAAGAGGACATGGAACAAGGGATATCATTGCTGAAGTCAGGTGGAACTTGGCTGTAAACAGAGAATACCAAAAAGATGTTTACCTGTGTTAACTATTGACTATGCAAAGGCATTCGACTGTGTGGATTATAACAAATTACAGATAACATTGCAAAGAATGGGAATTCCAGAACGGTTAATTGCGCTCATGAGAAACTTGTACACAGATCAAGAGGCAGTCATTGAAACAGAACAAGAGGATAATGCCTAGTTTAAAATTAGGATAAGTGTGCGTCAGGGTTGTATCCTTTCACCATACTTATTTAATCTGTATGATGAGCAAATAATCTGAGAAACTGGAGTATATGAAGGAGAATGAAGCATCAGGATTGGAGGAAGACTCATTAACAACCTATGATATGCAGATGACAGAACCTTCTTTGTTGAAAGTGAAGAGAACTTGAAGCACTTACTGATGAAGATCAAATACCACAGCTTTCAGAATGGATTACACCTCAACACAAAGGAAACAGAAATCCTCACGACTAGACCAATAAGCACCATCATGATAAATGGAGAAAAGACTGAAGTTGTCAAGGATTTTGTTTTACTTCGATCAACAATCAGCGCTCATGGAAGAAACAGTCAATAAATTAAACAATGCATCGCATTGCATGCATTGCATTGCATTGGGCAAATCTACAAAAACCTCTTTAAAGTGTTATAAACCAAAGATGTCACTTTGAGGACTAAGGTGCACCCAACCCAAACCAATGTATTTTCAGTCGCCTCATATGCATGTGAAAGCTGGACAATGGATAAGGAAGACTGAAGAATTGATACCTTTGAATTATGGTGTTTGTTGAATAATATTAAGTATAGCATGGACTACCAGAAGAATGAACAAATCTGTCTTGGAAGAAGTATAGCCAGAATGCTCATTAGAAGTGAGAATGGTGAGACTTCGTGTCACATACTTTGGACGTGTTATCAGGAGGGAACAGTCCCTGGAGAAGAACATGCGTGGTAAAGTAGAGGGTCAGCAAAAAAAGAGGAAGACTCCCAACAAGATGGATTGACACAGTGGCTGCAACAGAGGGCTCAAACACAGCAATGATTGCGAGGATGGCACAGGTCCGGGCAGTGTTTTGTTCTGTTGTACATGGGGTCACTACGAGTCAGCTAACTCTATAGCACCTAACAAGAACAACAACAAGTTGTGACAATTTGTTACAGCAGCATTAGGAAACTAATACAGTGTAGTGAGGATAAAAAGATGCAGGGACTGTACTTCATGCTTGCAGACTAAACACCATCACCTCATAGGAAGTAGGACAGGAATATGATGGAGAGATTAATGAACAAACCTGATACTTGTCAGCTGTTTTTTTTTTTTTTTTGGCCCAAGAAGCAAATAATTGTTTCTGAATAGAACTGACCTCAGTCATAATAATAAACATTAAAGTCTAAAAAGTCTTCTGTCTTCTACTACATTTAGGCCACCAACGTAGACAGTATTCTATATACTGCGGAATAGTAAGAGGTGCATCGGAGCTTTGGGGCCAAGACGTCTGAGTTCAAATTGTTTGCACCCCTTTTTAGCTGGGTGCTGTTGGGCATGCTACATGACCTTTCTGAGCTGTGGTTCCTTCATCAATAAGATAATGATAATAGTACCACTTTTTTGTGAGGATTAAATGGGCCACCAACTCTGAAGCTATCTTCCATTTGGTAGGTACCTATAAGTGAGAGTTATTCTATGTACATTTTACAGATGAGAAGTCTGAGTTCAAAGAGGCAAATGACTAAGTTACACAACTACTTGGAGACAGAGTCAGGCCTCAATCAGTCTTTGAAAACCTATTATAGAGCTCCTTCCATTAAATCTAGCTATTTCCCTTAAATGACTTTTAAAAATGCATCACTATAATCAGTAACTTGCTAAACCAATCTGATGGCCTTAATTTATTTATAATTTATACCCTGCCTGCTTCCAACAAGAATTAGAGATGACTTGATCAAACTGAATGTCTGCAGAAGGGACCTTTGTCAGACTCCTTAGCAGTGCTGCCAACAGGACCACCATCCTGGAAAGAGGCAAAGCAGGCCTGTTTGTTATCTGATGGAACATTCCAGACACAGAAGGTGCAGCCAGTTAGGCGTGGCCACACAATACAAGGACAAATTCTTAGATTCTCTGGCTTCATCATCCAACAAGTGTGTTGTTTGCTGATGGAGAATATGCCAGCAGAACTCTGCTGAGCAAGACTACCTATTCTCACAACGTGGATAAGCTCAAAACAGGGACATCAGTAGGACGATAGTTGAAAGAATGGCAATAACCAGTAAGTAGTAAAACTGCTGACCTACCTCAGGAAATGTATTTTCAAAACATATTACAAACGACTCCTACAGTTCTGTTAAGTTTAATAATAACCAAGTATTCACAAGGCTTGGAAAACTAAATGTTTAAGCCAGCAGTTTACCAAGCTACTCTTCGGAGTGAGTTCAGACAGAGTCAGTTCTGCCATTGGCCAAATTGAAAAAATTGAGTATTGAGGACAAGTTCAATTTTAATATTATAACTACAAACCTGTTTAGTTCAGACTGTAGCTTGAAGTAGTCTTGAATGTATATATAAACACATTCATTTGCTTAGTCTTTTAATAAATATATTTCGAGTGATAACTAGTGTGCAAGAAACGAAACAGTGTGTATTACCTCAGGCCCATTATCGGATGGGTCCTTTTCTGTGTATAGTTGTATTAAAGTTAGGAAATTTAAAGAGAAGTAAGAGTGGTGCAGAAAAAGCTTAAGGGAGTTCAAGAATATAGTACATTTAGTTGGGGAAATGAGGAAAGCCATTTTGGAAGAAATATTTTTGAGCTTTGACCCTGCTGGTGTTTGAAATACTGGTGGCATAGCTTACAGCAACACAGCAACGTATAAGCCACCACAGTATGACAAAATGGCAGACATGTGGTGGGTTCTGCTCCTATTCATAAAGTTTTCACTGGCCAATTTTTTCAGAAGTAGACTTCCAGGTCCTTCTTCCTAGTCTGTCTTAGTCTGGAAGCTCCACTGAAACCTGTCCACCTGTCCACATAGCAATGATTATGAGGATGGTGCAGGACTGGGCAGTGTTTCATGCTGTTATACATAGGGTCGCTATGAGTTAGAACCGACTCAACAGTACCTAACAACAACATTTTTGAGTTAAGCTTTGAGGCATAAATAAGAGTTGTACCTGAGACCACTGGATAGAGGGAGAGCCAGGTGTGGGCATGTGTTGTGTGGGGTTTGTCTTTTTTGTATGTGGTGTGTGTGTGTATATGTGTGTGTGAATGAATAAATAGGGTGAGACTTTTCAAGTGGGAAGGGCATGGAAGAAATATTCGTTTCTGTCTTGGCTAGTGCTACTGTAATACAAATTCTACAACTGAGTGGCTTTAAAGAAGAGAAATATAATATTTTCTAATAGCTCTAGAGGCTAAAAGTCTAAATCAGGGTCTCAGCCATGCTGATTCCTTCCTTGTTGGTAGCCCTGGCCATTCCTTGGTTTGTTGGCTCATAGAGAATCCTCACGTCATCTGTCTTCCCCTGTGTGTTTGTATCTATTCTGCAGTTTTTATAATTCAGAGGTGATTAGATTTAGAATCCCTCCAACCCTGTTTCCAAACAGGATTATATCCACAGGTATAGAGGTTAGGATTCCAGTACATATTTTTGGGGGACACAGTTTAATCCATAGCAATTTGTTTATTCAATCACAAATATTTATGAAGTTGCTCCTACATGCTGTGCTCGTTTTTAGGGCAGAGTGTTGAATAAGACAGATGGAATCCCTACCTTCACAGCAGGTAGTAAAAGTTGTCCATGGATACAGTATATTAAAATAAAGAAGTCATGGAAGATACCAATACCCGAAAAAGCATAAATAGACTTTGGGAATGAAATAATCATCTTGTTCGTTTCTTTCATTAGATGAAGAGGCTGAATTTATGGTTAATTGTCAAAAGTAACTGCTTTACTTCCAGGCAGATTTCACCATTACAAGCGAGCTCTACAGTTTATCTAGCATGTTTGGAAAAAAGCAGAAGACATTTTTTCATCCCATTTTCTTTAAATTGAAGAGAAAAGAGGCAGTAATGAATCCTCAAGAATTGTCAGTATAAATGCTTCATTCCATAAAAATAATAAGTGTACCTAAAACTTACCGAGTTTACTATGTGCTTTGCATGTTAACTTATTGAATATTTGCAACAGTTATATACAGTAGCTGCCGTTGTTTTCACTTCCGTTTTAGAGATGAAGAAATTCAGGCACCAAGGGATTGACTCACCCATATCTCGGGGTTTATTTTATTTTATTGTTGATGAAGATATACAGAGCAAAACATACATCAATTCAACCATTTCTACATATATGATTCAGTGGCATTGGTTACATTCTTCAAGTTGTGCCACCTTTTTAATTAAAAAATTTTTTTTCATTGTACTTTAGATGAAGGATTACAGAACAAAGAGTTTCTCATTAAGCAGTCAGTACACATATAGTTTTATGACATTTGTTAACAACCCCATGACATGTCAACACTCTCCCTTCTCACCTTGGAGGACCACTTTTTTTTTCTTTTGGTAAAAGTATGCATAGCCAAAGATACACCATTTCAAAAATTTCACATGTACAATTCAGTGACATTGATTACATTCTTCTAGTTGTGCTGCTATTTTCATTATCCTTTTTCCAACTTATTCCATCACCATTATCTTCAACTCACTGTCCCCTAGGCTTCCCATCAAACGTCTTGAGTTGCTGTTGTTAGTTCGATCTCACATAATTTTTTTTTTTTTGTACTGCAGATGCAAGTTTGCAGAACAAATAGTTTCTCATTAAACAGTTAGTACAATATTGACCTATTACAATGGGTAACAACCCCATGACATGATAACACTATCCTTTCTCAACCTTGGGTTCCCTATCACCAGCTTTCCTGTCCCCTGCTGCCTTCCTCTCCTTGTCCCTGGACTGCCGTGCCTCATTAGTCCCGTTTTGTTTTATGGGGCTGTGTCCAATCCCTGGCTGAACGGTGAACCTTGGGAGTGACTTCACCACTGGGCTAAAAGGGTATCCAGGGGCCATGCTCTCTGGGTTACTCCAGTCTCTGTCAGGCCAGTAAATCTGGTCTTTTTTTTTGTGTGTTAGAATTTTGTTCTACATTCTTATCCAGCTCTGTCCAGGACCCTCTGTTGTGATCCTGGTCAGAGCAGTCAGTGGTAATAGCCGGGCACCATCTAGCTGTACTGGACTCAGTCTGGTGGAGGCCTTGGTAGCTGTGGACCATTAGTCGTTTGGACTAATCTTTTCCTTGTGTCTTGTTCTCTTCCTTCTCCCTTGCTCCCGAAGGGGTGAGACCAGTGGAGTATCTTAGATGGCTGCTCACAGGCTTTTAAGACCCCAGACGCTACTCACCAAGGTAGAATACAGAACATTGTCTTTATAAACTGTGTTATGCCAATTGAGCTAGATGTTCCCCGAGACCATGGTCCCCACAGCCCTCTGCCCAGCAATTCAGTCCCTCAGGGAGTTTGGAAGTGTCTGTGGAGCTTCCGTGACAGGATCCTTGTACAGGCTGTGCTGGCTTCCCCGGTATTGTGCACTGTCTTACCCTGCACCAATGTTACCACTTATCTATTGTCTATTTGGTTCCCTCCCCGCATCCCTCATAACTGACAAAGATTGTTTCTTTTTCTGTGTAAACTTTTTCATGAGTTTTTACAGTAGAGGTCTCATACAATATTTGTCCTTTTGAGATTGTCTTATTTCACTCAGCATAATGTCCTCCAGTTTCATCCATGTTATGAGATGCTTCACAGATTCATTGTTGTTTTTTCTCGTTGCATAGTACTCCATTGTGTATATGTACCATAGTTTGTTTATCCATTCATCTGCTGATGGGCATCTAAGTTGTTTCCATCTCTTTGCGATTGTGAACAGTGCTGCAATAAACATGGGTGTGCATATGTCTATTCATGTGATGGCTCTTATTTCTCTAGGATGTATTGCTAGGAGTGGGATTGCTGGATGGTGTGGTATTTCTATTCCTAGCTTTCTAAGGAAGTGCCATATCATTTTCCAAAATGGTTGTATCATTATGCATTCCCACCAGCAGCGCATAAAAGTTCTGATCTCCCCACAGCCTCTCCAACATTTGCTATTTCCAGTGTTTTTGATTCGTGCCAGTAATGCCGAGGTGAGATGGTATCTCATTGTGGTTTTGATTTGCATTTCTCCAATGGCCAGTGAACACGGGCATTTCCTCATGTGTCTGTTGGCCCTTGAATGTCTTCTTTGGTGAAGTGTCTGTTCATTTCCTTTGCCCATTTTTTAATTGGATCATTTGTCTTTTTGTTGTAGAGGTGTTGGATTTTTCTTGTAGATTTTAGAGATTAGACCTTTGTCTGACTTGTAATGTCCAAAAATTTTTTCCCAGTCTGCAGGTTCTCTTTTTACTCTTTTGGTGAACTCTTTTGATGAGCATAAGTGTTTAATGTTTAGAAGATCCCAGTTATCTAGTTTATCTTCTGGAGTTTGTGTGTTGTTGGTTATGGTTTGTATCCTGTTAATGCCGTGTATTAAGGCCTCTAGCATTGATCATAGTTTTTCTTCTATGAACTTTATAGTTTTTGGCTTTATATTTAGGTCTCTGATCCATTTTGAATTAATTTTTGTATATGGTGTGAGGTATGGGTCCTGTTTCATTTGTTTGCTGATAGACCTCCAGTTTTGCCAGCACCATTTGTTAAAAGGACTGTCTGTTCCCCATTTGATGGACTTTGGGCCCTTGTCGAAGATCAAGTGGCTGTAGGTGGATGGATTTACGTCTGGGTTCTCAATTCTGTTCCATTGGTCAATGTATCTGTCGTTGTGCCAGTACCAGGCTGTTTTGACTACCATAGCTGTATACTAGGTTCTAAGGTCAGGTAGTGCGAGTCCTCCTGCTTTCTTCTTCTTCTTCAATAGTGCTTT
>NW_004443961.1:7245513-7264343 GCF_000243295.1 Trichechus manatus latirostris
TTTTTAATAAATTTATGTCTTTGTTTCTAAGATGTGTCTCTTGTAGACAGCATATTGATGGATCCTGTTTTTTTATCCATTCTGTCACTCTCCATCTCTTTATGGGTTCATTTAGACCATTTACATTTAGTGTAATTATTGATAGGTATGAGTTTATTGCTGTCATTTTGTAGTGCTTTTTTTGTGGTGCTGACATTTTCTTTGTTCCTCTTACTCTCCTGTGCTGAATTCCTTTTGTTTGTGGTGTTTTTTTTTTTTTTCATTTCTTTTGTTTTTGTAGGTTTTGTTTTTACAGAGACTTTGTGTTATTCGTCTTTATTTTGATGAGTAGGTTTGTTAACTTTCTTTGTGGTTACCTTGAAATTTACCCGTATCTTCCTTGGTTTAAGCCAGTGTATTATTACTTGGTATTGCCTCGCCTTTCTGTCCATTAGAATGTTCTATACCTACACCGTTTATTCCCTCTTCTATTGTTCTGATGCTGTTGTCATTTACAGATTAACCTCTCTGGTTGCCTGTTGTAATTCGTTTGGTTTTGGATAGTCCTGGAGAGTTCATTTCCTAGGTTGGTATCTGTGTAGTACAGTCCTGTGTCCTAGATTCAGCCTGTGGTCTGCTATTATTTGTTCTCAGATTGAAGGACTCCCTTTAATAATACTTATAAATTTGGTTTGGTTTTCACATAGTCCCTTAATTTCTGTTTATCTGGAAATGTCCTAATTTCACCATCATACTTCAACGAGAGCTTTGCAGGTATATTATTCTTGGCTGCAATTTTTTTCTTTCAAGGTTTTATATATGTCATCCCATTGCCTTTTTGCCTGCATGGTTTCTTGCAAATAATCCGACCTTAGTCTTATTGTTTCTTCTCTGTGTGTGACTTTTTGTTTTTCTCAAGCTGCTCTCAGGATTCTTTGTCTTTGGTTTTAGCGAGTGTGATTATGATATGCCTTGGTGATTTTATTTTGGGGTCTATCCTATATGGGGGTTGTTGAGCTTCTTGGATGGTCAGCTTTTCATCTTTCATGCTATTGTGGAAGTTTTCTGTCAGCAATTCTTCAATGATCCTCTCTGTGCTTTCTGTTTTCTCCCCCTGTTCTGGAACTCTGATCACTTGCACATTTTTTGTTTTGATTGTATACCACATAATTCTCAGGATTTCTTCACTTTTCTTTGTTCTTTTTTCTGATTTTTCCTCAAACAGGTTTGTATCCTAGTGTTTGTCTTCAATTTCGCTGATCCTGTCTTCCATTGTGTCAAACCTGCTCCTCAGCCATTCTGTGACACTGTTCATTTCTGAAATCTTGTTGTTTATCTTTTGGATTTCTAATTGTTGCTTTTGTATGATTTCTGGTTGTGAATTTATTTTAGCATTTTGTTCCTGTATTATTTTCTTGAATTCTTCCATTTTTTTGTCTGTATTTTCCATGAATTTGTCTATTTTTTCCTCATTTTTGTCTGCTTTTTTCTTTGACTTGTGGATAATTCTGAGTATTAGAGATTTGAATTCCCTATCAGGTAGTTCTACTGCCTTTTCTTCTACTGGACAGTCATCTGGTGTTTTATTTTGGACGCCTACTGGAAACATCCTATCCTGTTTTTGTATATGTTTTGATATTGTCTGCTGTCTTTGGAGCATTCAGTAGTTATTTTCCTCGTTTACTGATTGTAGATTTGTTTGTTTCATCCTGCTTTTTTTGTTTTATTTGGTTATGTCTGAAGACGCAGGCTGTGCATTCTTTGTTGTTTACTCATCTGTGGGCACGATACTTTTCACCTCCTTCTACAAGCGGCAGGGTCAGTCAGTCAGGTATGGTACAGCAGGGCAGGTCCAGCTGAAGGGAAGTTGCTGGGATGGGTTGTTTGTGGCACGTACTAGGGCCAACAGGGCAGGCCAGGAATCAGTGCAGGGCAGGTTCCTGTAGGCCGTGCCTGTGCTGCTTGGGGTTGTGATTTCAGTGCATGGTGCAGGTAGGCAGGAAGGAGTGGGGAGACTGTGATGTTTGGAGCTCAGATGAGTATGAGAAAGAGGAGAGAGAGCAGAGAGGAACAGGTACCAAAAACATACACAAAAACAAACAAACAACAAAAAAGAGTGCTAAGGGAGCTTGCTGTTGGAGTGGGGAGATGAGAGACTGAGAAATGGAGAAAAACAAAAAGAAAAAAAATAAAAAGGTTAAAAGGAAAAAAAAGAATAAACAAAAATTAGAGGGAAAATAAAAAGAAAAGTCTCCAAGGATCCCACCAGTGTGGCTGGTGGGACTGGGGAAGTTGTTCCCAGGCCATGAAGTACCGCCTGGCTAGAAGGGGTAGAGGTGTCACACAGTGCCAGGTATTCAGCAGACAGGAAGAGAAGGTAAGTATAGAGAGATGAGAAACTGGAAATAAAGAAAGACAAGGGAAAAAGAGGGAGAAGAAAACAAGGAAACAAAACAAAAACAAAAAAAACAAAACAAAACAAAAAAAAAACCAAGAAAAAAGAAATGCCCCCAGGGAGGTCACTGTGCATCTGTGCAGAGTTTAAGGGGTAGCTCCCAAGCCACTCAGCACTTCCCGGTCAGAAGGGGCTCCCAAGCTGAGAAAAGAAAAAGAAAATAAATAAACAAACAAATCAAAACAGAACAAACAAAAAAGGCCCTGGGGGTCCCACCAGTGCAGTGGCATGGGCCGGGAAGCAGTCCCACAGTCAAGCTGTGCCCCACAGGCTTTCAGGAAGAAGCAAAGATAGCCCACTGAGCCAGGTATTTGAGAGAAGGGGTGGGGGTGGTGAGAGGTAAGGAAGAAATGTGACGAAGCAGAAGAAAGCAACACCAGCAGCCAACAAATGGCACTCAGGGAGCCGCCAGTGTAGATGGGTGGAATCCAAGGGGCTCCGGGGTGAAGCCGGTGCTTCCCGGCCAAGAGACTGCGGCTGCAGGAAGCAGAAGAGGCCGAGTGGGGGTGAAGAAGGGTGGGGGGTGGGAAAGTGTATACCGCTAGTTACCGGTTGTTCTGTCTCCTGCTACAGGCTCCGTGAAGCTGCTTTCTCATATCCCCGTTCGCCGATCTCCAACAGGAGTCCAAGATGGTGGATCCGTGCTGCGTTAGCTGATAGGGGACCTCTGCATGTATCTCTCCTCCCTCTCTGTTCTCAGTCAGTTTCTTACTCCATTCGGTGCTTGGCTGAGTTCTTTATCTCTTCATTTGATGCTTAGGGTTTCAGAATTTATGTGTATCTCTGTTTAACTTAGTTTTTTGGATCTTTGCTGTGAAGGGACAGCATGGTGCTTCTGTCTAAAGTGCCATGTTGCCCGAGTGTGCCACCGTTTTTGATATCGTTTTCCAAATTGTTTCACCATCATTAAGGCTAGAGGCTTTATATATAGTTAGCAGCAGAGGTAGGATATGAATCCAAGCAGGCTAGCTCCAGAGCCCATGTTCTCAACTAGTCTATGCTGTTTCTGTTTCTCATTCTTAGAAGTTTCTTGGAGGAACTAAAAGTGGAGACATTGTTGGAAGCTGCTTTTGCTTCTCTCTGCATTTAACATTTCCCTGAGATTCTCTTCAGTGGTAACATTTATTTTTGGATGCATTCCAGGGGTCTACACAAATCTGGGTGAGAATGTGGCACTCACATCTGAAGGCGTTGGTCCTTAAAGTATTGCAAGCCTTCCCAATTGATGGAGGGTGCTTGGCCATCCAGGCCTTTGTGATTCCTTTAGTGGGAGTTCAGCAGGTAACCTCTGGCACCAGGTTGGGCCCACATGCTCCAAAAGTGTCTGCTCAGTCCTTCCAGGGCAGGCAAAAAGAGAACGCTTGCTGGGTTTAACATTCTTGCTTTGTTCTCTACTCAGCAAAAATTCTTTCTCCAGGAGTCAGTATTTGTTCATGCATTTCCAGAGGCCAGGGAGGAAGGATATTATGCAGAGAACACGCCCAAGCATATAACTGGGTAGATTAAAAGATCCAGATGGACACCCAATGTACTCACATAAATACATAAAGAGCCAAACTAGAGCACTAAGTGGCGGCACTTATTGCAAAATGGCACTGAATACTGCTGTTTTTTCTAGTATTTCTAAACCAATTTAGATTTCAGGATTCATTTGCAGCCCTGGTTCTATTGCCATCCATGACCCAGGGGACTTTCGCATTCTTTCTCCATGTATATTAGTCTTTTTCCTGTTCTTTTTAAAGCCATGAAACTTTTTAATGAACTTATGCTCAAATCATTCCTACCCTGAGCCACTTCCTGAACATTTCATTGCAAAGCCAGGGAGGAAAGAGAAGAGCCCCAAAAGGAATCTTATCCATCCTGAAGCCTGACCTCAGGTTCTGTGTTTGTGAAAGGCTGCAGGTGTTTGGAGGGTGTTTGCCTCACTACAGAAGCCGCAGCCACAGGTGGAGAAAAACACCACAAGTGATGAGGACAAAAAGGAAGTCCAAGTATGCATTGACCACAATTGGGAGCCAGATATTTTTACACAGGACACTGATGGTCTTGGCAGAGCCTTTGGTGTGTATTCTTTTCACAAAACTAGGGCATTTGAAAATGTCATGAATAATTATTTCAGCAACGGACAAAAGATTGTAACTAAGTGCCAGTTCTCATTATGAGCAGAGACAAAAGAATTTGTGATTCATCCTAAGCCTTCATCCTCTGATCTCCATGGCCTGCACAGAGGCTGGTCTGGGCCATGATCCAGACAGGAGAGGAAGATTTTTTTCTATCTATCTATCTATGTATCTGGAGCCCTGGTGGCACAGAGGTTAAGAGCTACGGCTGCTAACCAAAAGATCAGCAGTTTAAATCCACCGGCCACTTCTTGGAAACCCTATGGGGCAGTTCTACTCTGTCCTATAGAGTTGCTATGAGTCAGAATTGACTTTACGGCAATGGGTTTTATCTCTCTCTCTCTGTATCAATCTATTGAGCTATCCATCTGAACAAGCCAGAGACACTTTTACAGGAAGTCACTGTGTGCTAAATTACCCCACATTATATTTTAAGATTAGAAGATGGGGACAGTAGGATGGGAAGGGGGAACACCATTGTTCCACCATTTAATAGAAAAAATGAGAATCCCTAACACCTTCTGAGGAATTGGAGTGTAGTGCTGAAACTGGAATGTTTTTCATCAGTGACTGACATGATTAGATTTCAGAAAGTAACACATAAGAAAACCGCAATAGTCCAGGTTATAATCACAGATGCCTTGATAACCCTAGAGAGTATCTTGTGCCACCAGAAGTCCCATTCCATCTTGCACATAGTAGGCACTAAATAAATGCTTTTTGAATGCTTATTGAAATAAAGTCAAACAAAGAAACAAACGTTGCAAAAATCTACACATTTCTGAGCACACTGGGAACTATTAGGATGTGCAAATAGGACCCCAATACAAGCAGGTGTCAATTCTGATGTAGCAGAGAGAGCTAGACCTGGAGTCAGGAAGCCTGGCTTCGAGTCTCTACCCACACGTTTGCCAGCTGTGTTATCTTCCATGAGTCTTTAGCCACGCCAGTGTTCTCATCTATAAATGGGAGTCATTTCTTTTAGGCAACAACAGCTTAAAGAGTTGTTGAGGATTTGAAAAATTCTTTATACATTTTTAGGTCCTGAGCAAATATAATGAATGTATTACTGGTTAAACAAGTTTTTTTTTGTTTTTTCTTAAATTTTCCCAATGGAGCCCTATTCTTTTGAGAGATGATCTAACAGATACCAGATAGGGGATGAGAAAGGGATGGAGGAGCAGTTAAGTGAGGAGTCTTCCTCTCCACATCCTAATCTTTCATCTAGAGTAGGTTTGTTTATATGTCTATATGTATTTATCTTTTCATTGTGGTAAAATAAATATCACAAAAAAAACTTGCCATTTTAACCAGTCTTAAGTGTATAATTCAGTGACATTAATCAATTCACCATGCTATGCAACCATCACCATTATCCGTTTCCAAAAAAAAATTTATCATCCCAAACAGAAATTCAGTGCCTCTTAAGCAATAACTCCCCATTTCCCCCTCTTCCCATTCCCTGGTAACAACTGGTGAACTTTTGTCTCTATGCATTTCCTGTTCCAGATACTGCATTTAAGGGGAAATCACACAGTATTTGTCCTTTTGAGTCCAATTTATTTCACTTAACATAATGTTTTCAAGATTCATTCATATTGTAGCATGTATCAGAACTCCATTTCTCTTTATGACTAAACGATAGTCCAAGGTATGTATGTACCACATTTTGTTTACTCATTCATCTGTTGATGGACACTTGGATTGTTTCTACCTTTTGCCTATTGTAAATAATACTGTAATCAACCTTGGTACACAAGCATCTGTTTGAGTCCCTGCTTTCAAGCCTTTTAGGTATATACCTAGGAGTGGAATTGTTGGGTCATGTGTTAATTCTGTGTTTAATTTTTTTAAGGAATGACCAAACTGTTTCCCACAGCAGCTGCACCATTTTACATTTCCACCAGCGATGCAGGAGGTTTCAAGTTTCTCCACATCCCAAACACTTGTTCTCTCGTTTTTCTGATAATAGCCATCTTAGTGGTGATGAAATAGTATCTCACTGTGATTTTGATTTGCATTTCCCTGATGACTAATGGGAGTCCTTGGGTGGTAAAAATGGTTAATAGTTTTGGCTGCTAACTGAAAAGTTGGAGATTGGAGCCCACTCAGAGACTCCTGGAAGAAAGACCTGACGATCTACTTCTAAAAAACCAGTCATTTGAAAATTTTATGGAGCACAGATCTACTCTGACACACATGGGGTTGCCATGAGTTGGAGTTGGCATGACAGCAACTTTTTTTTTTTTTTTTGGTGCTTGTTGGCCATTCATCTATCTCCTTTGGAGAAATGTCTGTTTAGGTCCTTTGCCCATTTTTTTAATTGGGTTGTTTGTCTTTTTGTTGTTGAGTTATATAAGTTGCTTATATATTCTAGATATTAAACACGTAGCAGATATTTGGTTACTGAATATTTCCTCCCATTGAGAAGACTGCCCTCCGTAATATGTGTTGACATTGAGGACTCTGTTCCACAGCCCGTGTCCAGCCAGTGTTTTAAAAGATTTTATTGTACTCCAGGAAAAAACAAAAGCAAAAAACAGATAATATCTGATTCTCCCGCTCCTCAGGGATTGCTCTTGTTACTTAATGAAGGCTCCAGTTGACTGTTTGTTTAGTGACTTTTCCAAGCTTTTTTTGCAAAATATGTATTACAGTGCTGTCGTCACTGCAGTTAGTCAGTGGCCTCTTTTTTTCTCCCCTCCAAAAAAGCAGAAAGGAAAAAAGACGTGCTGGCCCTTTAAATTGCTGCTGCTGCAAGAAGGCCCAAATAGGTACAGTATTTCTCACGGCACCTCCAGATCAACCCAATCTTGTATACAGTACAAACTGTGCAACCCCAAGTCCTTGGAGGACAGAGTCCTCACTGCCCGCCCTAGCACCAGCCTGCCTGTGCTCTAGGAACAAGGCCTCCGGCTGCCATCTTAGCCCTGGGTGTGTGCATGTGGTTCAGCTAGGAATGATTAGCAGCCTTCCCTTCATCTGGCAAGCCCCTGGGTGGTTTAAGTATCCAGTCATGTCCCGGAATCCCAAAGTAGTTTATTTCAATTAATCTTTCCAGTTCAATTGTTGATTTGGTGAAGGGACCAACCTCGGGAGCTTCCTACTCAGCCACTTGCATGACAACATTCCTCTGCTTTTTATAGTTTACATATGTCAGATTTTCACATAAAATTTCACCTGATGAAATAGTTCAACTGATTTAAAACTAAAAAGAAAAACATAGAAGAAAATTGAAGACCACTGAATTAATCAGAGTTTGGAGCTGTGAAAATAGGAAAAACAAACAAACCAAACCCATTGCCTTTGAGTAGATAAATAAGAACTGGCCCAAATATTCCTTAACAGGAGAATGGATAGGCAATTTGTAGTGTATCAATACAATGGGTACTACTCAGCATAAAAGAAGAATAAACTACTTACCCAGGCAACAACATGGATGAATCTCAGAACGTTATGTTAAGCTAAAGAAGCCAGACACGAGAGTTCACACTTCATGATTTTATTTATATAAAGTTAGTTATATGTTCAGCTTCTTTCTTCCAAGTGCTACTGACTGAAAAGGGGCACAGGGAACTTTCTGGAATGATGGAAAAGTTATATATCTTAATCTGGCAATTGGTTTCCCAAAACCAGAACACCTCTTGCTGTTGAGTAGATTCCAACTCATGGTGACCCCAAGTATTACAGAGTAGAACGGCTCCATAGAGTTTTCTTGATTGTAATCTTTACAAAAGCAGATCTCCAGGTCTTCCGCAGTGCCACTGGGTGGGTTTGAAATGCCAACCTTTCAGTTAGTAGCCAAGTGCAAACCATTTGCACCACCCAGGGACCTAATTGGTTACCCAAACATACACATATGTAAAAAAGTCACTGAGCCATATACTTAAGATCTGTGCAGTTCACCTATGTAAATAAGAGCTAAATTTTAAAAAAGTAGGCACAATTTACTGGTTTTCTGGCCATTGATCTACAGAAGGAAAATTGAGTCAGCTAAGTTCCAAAGAGATATACAGGGGAAGAATAAAAATGTATCTATCTCTCTATAAAACAGTCTATCCTTCCCCACAGCAACCCCCTAAACACACACACACACAGAGTCTACACACTCATACACATACTTCTCCATTAAGCTTATCCCTTTCATGAACCAGGGGATATATACACCCATGTTACATTTTCCACCCCTGGAGGTTTATTGGCAAGCATTTGAGCCACTTTTGTATGTTCTGGCTTCATGACAAGGAGCCCTGGTGGTGCAGTAGGCAGAGCAACCGACTGCTAACTGAAGTTCAAAACCACCAGCAGCTCAGTGAAAGAAAGATGTGGCAGTCTGATTCTGTATAGATTTACAGCCTTGGAAACCCTACGGGGTCGCTATGAGTTGAAATCAACTCGATGGCAATGGGGTTTTTTAGGGATGTCGTGGTGGATACTGGGCAACTGCTTAAAAAAACAAGGAAAATGGTTTGCACCACATTTGAGTGTTGAGAGCCAGTAGTATGAGAAGATGCTTCCCGAAGGAGTGACTGTGTGAAACTTGAGTCTTTTGGCTTCTGTACAGCAAGATAAGGCTTGCAAGTATGTTTACTATTTCCTTCATGTTATTGGGAAGGGAAAGTTATTGGCATTCAGAAATATTCAAGCAGATGACTTATTTTTGGGGTGAAGACAGTTTGTGATGCACTTTCTGGGCCATGAGACCCATATGCCCCACAAGTGTTGTGTGCTTCATGGAACACGAAACTGATATGGCCCACTCTAAATCAAACTGACAACAATTATGTGCAGCAAGTACAATGTTTATTTAGTGTTTTGTGCATATTTTTGTGTATTTTTGGAAAGTTGAGTAAGATATTTTATGGCTCAAGTGTAACTAGGAATTGTTGATGTGCCATGGGACCGATGGGTCCCGCGTGTGTGATGTGCTTCATGGAACACGGGACTGATATGTCCCACTTGAAATCGGCACCCCATTTTTTTAAATAATAAAAAACTATCAACAAACAATGATTCAGTATCCATTCCATTAGTGAAAAACATGGCATCACCAAAAAATCCAAAAATAAATAAAAAATAATTCACCCATGAAAGGGTCATTCGCTTCCTCGTCTCTCCTCCCTTTCCTCTCTTCTCCTTTCCAAACTCTACTAGGTTGCTAGATCCTGCAAAAGTCTTCCATTGAATAACAATCTTTATCTTTTAGGTTGTTTTGTGTTCCTTAAGTATCTCTGATGGTAAAAAGATACATTAACATCCCTCAGGAAGGAAAAGATTTCTAGTCCCAGGGAGACCTCTCCTCCTGGAAAATTGTTTTTTTACTTATAACTCTAATACAGGAATCAATTTCTAAGATCTCATAGACGCTTAGATATAAAATAATTGTTAACATTTATGGAGCACTTACTATGTGCCAAGCACTATTCTAAACAGTTTGCATGGATTAACTATTTAATTTTTCCAACAAACGTATGAAGTTAATACTGATGAGAAAATTGAGCGCAAAGATTAAGTAATTTGCCTCAGGTGTGCACATCAAGTAAGCAGGGAGCTGGGGCATGAAATGGGGCTGCTTGGCCTCTCCTCTCTATAACCATATGAGTCAAGACAAGCGTCCCTAGCTCAGCAACACTGAGCATGCTCACTTTTAGGTCATTCCCTCTAAGGACCTTATCTTACAGCTACATACCCTTACTGCTATGCCATTTTTTGTGATTTTTTTTTAGACTTTTCACACCTGTTATTTCAACTGGGTCAGTGGTCTCCGGTGATGCTAACATGCAAGAGACCAGTAAATTTTCCTGAAGGGCAATGTAGTCATCAGTAAAGAAATGGACGACATTTGGCTACCTTGGCAAGCTGATAGAAAGAACACTAGTGTGACTTTCAGCTTTGTTGTTGTTAGAGGCGGATGAGTAGGTTCCAACTCATAGCAACCCTATATACAAAAGAACGAAACACTGCCTGGTCCTGAGCCATCCTCACAATCATTCTTATGCTTAAGTTCTTTGGTGCAGCCAGTGTGTCAATCCATCTCATTGACTGACCCTCTACTCTACCAAGCATGATGTCCTTCTCCAGGGACTGGTTCCTCCTGATAACATGCCCAAAGTATGTGAGATGAAATCTCCCCATCCTCACTTCTAATGAGCATTCTCGCTGTACTTTGTCCAAGACATATTTGTTCATTCTTCCAGCAGTCCAATATTCTTCGCCAACACCATAATTCAAAGGTATCAATTCTTCTTCGGTCTTCCTTATTTATTGTCCAACTTTCACATGCATATGAGGCAATTGAAAACACCGTGGCTTGGGTCAGGCGCACCTTAGTCCTTAAAGTGACATCTTTGCTTTTTAACACTTTAAAGAGATCTTTTGCAGGAGATGTGCCCAATGTAATGTGTCATTTGATTTCCTGACTGCTGCTTCCATGAGCATTGATTGTGGGTCCAAGAA
Source organism: Trichechus manatus latirostris (assembly GCF_000243295.1). NCBI lineage: Eukaryota > Metazoa > Chordata > Mammalia > Sirenia > Trichechidae > Trichechus > Trichechus manatus. Next base: position 7,256,524 of record NW_004443961.1, read on the forward strand.
AAATGAAATCCTTGACAATTCAGTCTTTTCTCCATTTATCAGGATGTTGCTTGTTTGTCCGGTTGTGAGCATATTTGTTTTCTTTATGTCGAGGTGTAATCCATAATGAAGGCTGTGATCTTTGATCTTCATTAGTAAGTACTTCAAATCTTCTCCACTTTCAGCAAGCAAGGTTGTGTCATCTGCATATTGCAGGTTGTTAATGAGTCTTCCTCCAATCCTGATGTCCCATTCTTCTTCATATAGCCCAGCTTCTCTGGTTATTTGCTCAGTATACAGATTGAATAAATATGGTGAAGGGATACAATCCTGGAACACACCTTTCCTGACTTTAAACCATGCAGTATCCCCTTGTTCTGTTTGAACAACTGCCTCTTGATCTATGTACAGGTTCCTCATGAGCACAATGAAGTGTTCTGGAATTCCCATTCTTCTCAATGTTATCCATAATTTGTTACGATCCACACAGTTGAATGCCTTTGCATAGTCAATAAAACACAGGTAAACATCTTTCTGGTATTCTCTGCTTTCAGCCAGGATCCATCTGACATCAGCAATGATATCCCTCATTCCACATCCTCATCTGAATCTAGCTTGAATTTCTGGCAGTTCCCTGTCAATGTACTGTTGCAACTACTTTTGACTGATATTCAGCAAAGTTTTACTTGTGTGTGATATTAACGATAGTGTTCGATAATTTCCGCATTCGGTTGGATCACCTTTCTTTGGAATGGGGACAGATATGGATCTCTTCCAGTCAGTTAGTCAGGTAGCTATCTTCCAAATTTCTTGGCATAGACGAGTGAGTGCTTCCAGCGCTGCATCTGTTTGTTGAAACATCTCAGTTGGTATTCTGTCAATTCCTGGAGACTTGTTTTTTGCCAGGGCTTTCAGTGTAGCTTGGACTTCTTCTTTCAGTACTATTGGTTCTTGATCAGCTTTCAGCTTTAGAGCAAAGTAAACGCACCATGACTCCTTACCAGCTTTGCAGCCCGGAGGCCAGTAGTAGCCAGATTGGCAAGTGCTTGATAAATATTATGGGATATGCAGAGATCTAAATTACATCAAATATCTTTACTTCTGAACCACTCAGTTACTCAGTTCTCTCACGCACCGTTCCTTGGTTAAGCCATCTTCTCTGAATTCCATCTTCCTCTTTCCCTTCCCCATCTCTGCAATTTGCAAAGGCATTTGAGCCAAGCCCAGCAAAGCCCTTTTTCTCACTGACATGCTGTCATTTCTCCATCTCTCTCCTGAGTAGATGAATCATTGCTGGGAAAAGACTTTAAAAATTACTTCTCTCCCTTCATTCTGAGACCAAGTTCATTTTGCTCTCAAAGCTCCAGGCTAAACAGGGCCTTTGAGATAAATTTTGCATTAGTTTATCTCTGTGAACGAATATTCCACAACTCAGTGTTTTGTCACTGGGCTGCCTCCTACCCATGCAGTTGCCGGCAAATCCCCACCAAGTTGGTGTCAGAATCTGAAATTAGTGACTAATAAAATGAAATAGACAAAAGGAGAATTCTGCGTTATGGATGGGACGGGCATGATATATGAATATCATTAGCTGTTCCTTAAAGAACATTTATGTGATTACACAAATGTAAAAAGGCAATTCAGTATTTTAGAATTTTCTAGTCACTGGAATGCTCTGAAGCAGATGTACTGTGTGACTGATGAGTCAATAATTGCACTCATTAAAAATTTTCATGCTTTTAATTTCTTCAGAGCCCCCACGCCCCCACCCCACTCTGAAGAGCTGAGGAATGAAACGGTTTTGTCATTGTCAGCAGATAGATAATAACTGAGTTTGCTTTGATTTCCTGGGGTGCCCTTGTCCCACCTCTAGGTTCCTGACTGACAGCTCAGAAGCCTGGTAAAATGTTGGAACCAGCTCCAGCTGTCTCAAAAGCAAACGATGTCACAGGGTGCTCTTCAAGCTGCCTCTGTGTCTCACATAACAGCCTACCACACACATAGACAGAGTGCGCTTGTGTGTCCCCAAGTTGCCACACCACAAACCTCAGGCATGGAAAATTGAGCTGACAACTTTGAAGTCAAGTTTTGAAAGTCTGTCCACCCCTAGCTACAACCAAGAATAAATCAGAGTGTGAAAGGGAGGGAGGAGGCAGGTGGAAGGAATCAACAACTGCAGCAGTGATGTCAAGATGGCCGTCAGGAGAGTTCAAATTGAAGAGCAGGGTTATAATTATGTGTCTATGGACACCACACAGCATCTGCAGGTCAATGGAATAGCTTCTGCCGGAAAGGGTTTAGCACTGGCTGCACCAACTCAATAGGAATGAAGCTGTCTTGTCTCTATGTTGTTGTTAGGTGCCGTCTAGTTAGTTCTGACTCATAGCTACCCTGTAGGATACAGTAGAACTGCCCCATAGGGTTTCCAAGGAGCGCTGGTGGATTTGGACTGCCAACCTTTTGGTTAGCAGCTGAGCTCTTAACCACTATGCCATCAGGGCTCCTATTTCTTTATATCCATTCATTTATTCATTTGTTTCTGAGTTAAAAAAAAAAAATTACTCAGTAGCAAGAGACCTAGATTCTGGTCTGAATCATGCCCCTAACTAGCTGTGTGTCCTTGGGTAGACCACTTTACCGTTCTGGGCTTCATTATGCTCAGGACTCAGATCTTTAGTTCTATAATTAGATGAAATATTGGCTGTCCACTAAGCTGAAGGTGCAAGAAACAACTGACTATTGTGTCGGTGTCTATGGTCTCCTTTTGGCAAATACGGCACAGATGTTTGTCACTGTTAGCTGTCATCAAGTAGGCCCCCAACTAATGGTGGAAGGGGAGTGAAAGGCTGCCTGATCCTGCACCATCTCCATGATTAGTTGTAGATAAGACTGTTGTGACCTATTGGGTTTCATTGGCTGATTAGCAGAAGTAGATTGCCAGGCCTTTCTTCCTAGTCCATCTTAGTCTGGAAGCTCTGCTGAAACCTGTTCAGCATCATTGCAACACACAAGCCTCTGCTGACAGAGAGACGGTGGCTGCGCATGAGGTATGTTGGCCGGTAATGGAACCTGGGTCTCCCACATAGGAGGTGAGAATTCTACCACTGAACTACCAATGTTTCCCACAAGGCACAGATGCACACACAGATCAATAACAACAGAGAAGCCAGTGAATAACCTGTGTTCAGGGAAAGGCTAGAAAGACCTGGGGACAAGGAAGTTTTCAGAGAGGTGTTTTTTGAGACAGATCATTTTGAGAGCTACAGAGGGAAAAGGGCATGCTGTGGAAAAACAGTTTGAACAAATGTTCAGGGGTTAGAATGAGTCAGATATCTTAAGATAGAGGCAGATTGGCCTTTTCCAGGCTCCTAATATTATGGGAGGCCTCAAACCTCCTCCCCCAGCTTCCCTAAGATCTCTATTCAGAATTGAATGGATTGGATTCACATGAAGGAAAGTCTTAAAATGCCACATCAAAAAGCAGAGTTAATTCACAATAGCCTAAATTTAGTGTCTTAGGCTGGGTTCTCTAGAGAAGTAAAACCAGTAAAGAGTATATATAGATAAATATGTATATATATATATTTATATATGTATATATAGAGAGAGAGATTTCTATCAAGTAAGTAGCTCACATGGTTGTAGAGGCTGGAATGTCCCAAGTCCGTGGGTCAGGATAGAGACTTCTCCTGATTCACATAGCTGCAGGGGCTGGAGAACCCAATATCGGCATTTCAGAGATCAAGGCTCTTGCTCACAAGCTGCAGAGATCAGTGAATCTCAAGACAGGCAGGCAAGACCACAGGTAATCTGCTAGCTCAAGTCCCAAGAACTGGAGGTCAGATGAACAGAAACCAGCTACAGGATCCAGCACAAGCAAAAAGCCCGTGAGCTTTGAGAGAATGTCCACTTAAATTCAATGCAGGCCACATGCCCAAGGAAACTCCCTTTCAACTGATTGGCTGCTCACAGATCCCATCATGGGGGTTATCATAAATCGAATCTCAACAGGGAAGTGATCACAACACTATATGACTGCTAATACACTGAGAATCATGGCCCAGCCAAGTTGACACACAATCTTAACCATCACAGTTAGAAACAACCTAAATGTCCATCAATAGATAAACAAAATGTGGTATATACACACAATGGAATATTATTCCTCCATAAAGAGAAATGAAATACTATGCATGCCACATGCCACAACAAGATGAACCTTGAAACCATTATGCTGAATGAAATAAGTCAGTCACAAAAGGACAAATACTATTATGGTCTCGCTTATATGAAATAGGCAAATATATAGAAACCTAAGCTTATTAGTGGTTACCAGGGGTAGGAAGGAGGGGAGAGGGGAATTTTTGCTTGGAGGGCACTGCGTTTACATTAATGGTGGTAGAATAATTAGGAAAAAGGCAGGGATAAGTGTTGGGCACCATGAGAGTATAATCAATGTCATGGAATTGTGCATGTGGAAACTGTTGAGTTGGTGAATGTATACTTCTACTCCGACACACGTGGGGTCGCCATGAGTCAGAATCAGCTCTGCGTTAACTGATTGGTTGGGAAAGCACCAGGTGTTACTGAGAGCTCATGAGAGGGGAGTACATATGACAAGCGGAGGTATGGGAATTTAACCAGACAGTAGCCGGGAGGTTGGATCAGAGAAGGTGGGACTAAAGGCTAAAAGGCTGCTTGGAGAAGCTTGGTAGGATAAGGACTGTAACCAAAGCAGGCCAGAGAGGGTAGATGGAAAGGAGCGGATTTGATCCTCCTGTGCCACACTCCTCATAGCAACCCCCACTTTCCCTTGCATGTCAAAAGTAGCATTTGTTATTATGTGCTTAGTTCCCCTGCTCCCTACTAGAGTATGAGCACTCCACAAGGGTGTGGTTATGTCTTCTTTGTAGTGCTGTGTTTTACCAGTGCCGTGCGTGGTGGCTGGCCCAGAAGAAATACTCAAGAAACCCTTGGGGAATAAATGAATGCCTGTGAGGCCGCTGTGAATAGAAGAGCAACAGAACTTTGTGAGTGAAAGCCTTCTTAGCTTGGCTGATGGAAGCGTGAGGACAGGCATTGGGAGTAAGTGGAAACAGCAGTGTTGGAAGGAAGATGATACTGGAGTTGAATTTGAAGTGCTGCTGTGATGTCCATGTGGAAATGTTCAGAAGGTCATTGGAAATATTGGGCTATATGCTGAGAAAACTGCTAACGTGTCCTTTAATAGAGAAGATTGAACCGATTGCCTCAAGTCCTTTGATTTTCAAATTCCAGTTGGTAAAGAATACATTTGAGGTCGTGGATCCAAATTATGAAACATAATTTTATATGTGTATATATATATACATAAACCTGACTAAAACTAAGAAACACAGTTATCTTTTTTTTCCCATCCTAACTACCCCTATGTCAGAAATTCAATTTCTACCTTCACACCATTTTTACTTCTAAGAGGGACTTTTGGTAAATTAAAAACCTGGACTTTTCCTTTTAATATACTAAACTGCATCTGAGAATCCAGACGCTAAAAGAAAATGTGTTAAGTTAGAGGATGCTTTTTATTTGTTAGATAAATTAATGTCTCCTTTTTATTGAGGTGGTTTTGTGTCTACCTCTGAATGGTACAAGGGAGGTTTTAATGTCATGCAGTCCTAAACTTGAATTCTAGGTCCATTATCCTACAGAGTTGCTTAACTGCTCTGGACCTCAGTTTTCTCAACTGTAGATTGGAGTGTCTATTATCTACCTAACAGGATTTTGTTAATGTTCAATGCACACTGCCATGTGCTAAATGGTGTTCCCCAAAAAGATATATCCACATCCTGCAACCTATGAAAGTGGCCTTATTTGGGTAAAAGGTCTTTGCGGATGTGCGTAAGTTAAGGATCTTGAAATGAGACCATTCTGGATTCTGGGTAGGCCCTAAATCCAATGACAAGTGTTATTATAAGAGACACACAGAGGAGAGGGAAAGAGAAGACCATGTGAAGACAGGCACAGAGATTGGAGTGATGCAGCCAGGCTTACTGGGAGCCGCCAGAAGCCAGAAGAGACAAGGAAGGATTCTCCCACAGAGCCTTCTGAGGGAGGATGACCCTGCTGACACCTTGATTTCAGACTTCTAAATTCCAGAACGGTAAGAGAATACATTTCTGTTACTAAGCCACCCACTTTGTTATAGCAGCCGTAGGAAACTGATACACACGCTTACTAAAAAATCAGTTGCCCTCAAGTTGATTGACTCGTGATCACCTCATGTGTGTAAGAGTAGAACAGTGCTCCAGAGAGTTTTCAGTGGCTGATTTCTTGGAAGTAGATCACCAGGCCTTTATTCCTATACACCTCCGAGTGTACTTGAACCTCCATCCTTTCAGTTAGTAGCAGAACGTGTTAAATGTTCGCACCAGCCAGGGACTCCCAATAAATGCTAGTTCTCTTCCTCTGTCCTTGTTTAAACCACCACATTCCGAGCCTTCCTGTATAAAAGTACAATTAAATGACTGCTGGAAGCTTTCCAGTGAAAAAAGTAGGAGAGGGACCACTAGCAGAATGTTTGTGTGGCACTGATATGAGATATGTGGGGGTAATTTTGAAATACAGAAAGGGAACAAAGAAAGTGAGACTAGCAGAAGGAAGAAAATGAAATGGCAAAGAAGAAATGGGAGTGTGAAAGGTGGAAAAACAATATCTCCCCTACTTTATCCTTTATACCTTTAGGGCCCTTCCTTGGTGATTACGGAACAGAAACTGGAAGGAAATGGGAGAAGACATGTTAAGGGAAGGAGCCTCCAGATATTTCAAGCTTGCCCTCATGCCATTTCAGAAATGCTATGCCACGAATCATTCCCAGAAAGGAGAAACTGAGATACAGGGCTATTGTACTGGACAACTGTCATTAGAGCCAGTTTTCAATCCGCAAGATTGTACAGTGTCTGATCAAGATCCAACACGTGTTGCTCATTCTCCCCCTTTTCTGAGCTGTCAAATGGGAAGTTAGAAGAAATATTAGGTCTGATATAAGACACTGCAATAATCACAGCAGTCCCAAATCCCTGATGTAGCACTCTATTTGTCTGAGGACTTTAGTGACTTGTCATTTTTAAAGGGCATTTATTTAGCAGTAAAGTTATTTTCCATGCATCAGTGGCTCACACAAAAAATAAAAAGCTCAAGGCACCAAGTATAAATCATGTTTAAATATTATTATAAATAATCATATGGTATGGGGGATATGTTGGGAATGGAAAGAATAACCTTTTCCTGCAGTCCAGACAAATATATTAATACAACTGGAACCATGGAATCTGCCAAATATCAAGTGCTCAAGACATACAGACATTCTGGAAATTTCTCCAGAAAAAAAGTATTTCCTGTGATCCTTGATACCACAGACCTTCCCAGTCCCTCATCTCTCCAGCCCCAGCAGGGGTCCAAAAGGGCTCCAAGACAATTGTGTGAAGTCCTGAGTGAAAGTGAATGGTCACTTGCCAAATGGCCAATTGTCATCCTGATAAGATGACAAAAAAAATGTGGCAATATATATGATTTATTGAAATATAATTGGAATCTTGTTTGGTTTTTTTATTCATTGCTGTAGACTCACTGAGAACAAAGAAAACATCCTCCTCCACCCCATTTCCACTCCAGGAAAAAGAGACCAGCATTGTGTTTCTAAAGATTCTGGAGAGGAGTCCGGCAAGATGGCGGTCTAGGCAGAAGCACCACGCCGTCCCTCCACAACAAAGATCCAAAAAACTAAGCCAAACAGAGAATCAACAATCCTGAAACCCTAGAACATCAAATGAAGAGATAAAGAACTCAGCCGAACACCAAACGGA
>NW_004443961.1:7276036-7288200 GCF_000243295.1 Trichechus manatus latirostris
CCTGGACCTCAGAAGCCCTAGTAAAGATTAGTGACCAGCTGACCTGTGTGGCCACCCACCTTTGAATGGAACCTGCAGATTTCTGCAGTGGCCTCAACAGCCTTAGATCCAGGACTCTTTTTCCTGTAGTTTCTACAACCGAATTCAGAAAGAGAGAGCTTTGAATAAAAAAGACTCGCATTGATCTTCTGAGGAGTCCCTGGGTGGTGCATCTGTTAATGCACTCAGCTGCTAACCAAAAGGTTGGAGGTTTGATTCCACCCAGAGGCACCTCAGAAGAAAGGCCTAGCGATCTGAAAAATCACCCGTTAAAAAGTCTATGGAGCCCAGTTCTACTCTGATACACATGGAGTCACCATGAGTCAGAATCGACTGAATAGCAACTGGTCTTGGTCCTCTGATCAATGTTGCTAAATGGGAGGTTGAAATAGAATTCACTGGAATTAGAGAAATAAACAACTGTGAAATGTCCTGTACTGTTGTGAAATAAATTCTTACCGTTAATACTAGTGTGGAGGCGAATATGTGAAAATTTGTTCAGTGTTGTTCCCAGACTGCTATTCAGTTATACCCGATTCTGTTTGTGAGAAATTTCCAGTTAAATCCACTCCTTGTTCCCAGGGGAACAGATCACCTGGATGGTGGTGGTACTGCCCCACAGTACATCAAGGCAAGGCCTGCCAGCTCCACCTTCTTCCTGACATTCTGGGACTAATTATCTCTGAGGTGGGACACATGGAATAAAAAGGTGAAAGGGTTATCAAAGCATGGCCACACGTCTGAGGTCTTTGGCAGGAGGATGACAGGGCTGAGATCTCCCCTGGCCACTGATAAGGGAGTGTCAGGACAGGAAAAGGCAAATGCCCCCAGGTTGTCAGGGTTCAAGGCATCAAAGTGGTTCAGGCCACTTTTCCCTCGCCAAAGGGTGGGTTTTTCACAAAGAGAGAGAGAAAAAAAGATAATGTACGTTTTCATCAGAGATAAAAAATGAGCATATGACTGACTTCAAAATCAACCAAAGGATAGTTTTTTAATGGTACATGATATATATAAAAGTATACTCATAGTTTAAGAAAAAGCCAGTATTCTCCTGAGTATTTGTAAAATGCGAAATTTGGCCAGAAAAATCTTGCACATTTGTTCCTACAGAATGGTGACTTAAGAGTAGTGCAACTTTTCTAAGCTTGCCTGGGTCCCATGAAAATCTCAGGCCCATGCAACTTACTGACATCACTATCACTCTTAGCTTTAATTTTTATTAGTAATAGAAATTTTTCGGCAGAAGAACTACCACAATAACTAGGCCAAAGATAAAGCCACTGAAGGCTTTCTTTACCTAGAGCTTAAGATGGTAAAGGGACCTTTCTCAATGGCTAAATCCCTTTACCTCTTCTTCCCACTTGTTCAGTGGAAGCAAACAAGGGTATTGGTTTTTTAAGACTTATTATGGAGCCCTGGTGGCATAGTGGTTAAGAGCTCAGCTGTTAACCAAAAGGTCGGCAGTTCAAATCCACCAGCTGCTCATTGGAAACCCTATGGGGCAGTTCTACTCTGTCCTATAGGGTCGCTGTGAGTCGGAACCGACTCAATGGCACCTGACAACAACAACACGAACCGGTGATGGTAGTCGCTGAGTTCGGAAGAGATTATGATAAAGGGAGAATGTTCCTCCTTTTTCTATACATTTAAAAAAAATTTTGTATGTAATTGTTTATTACAGAAGAAAATCTAATGTAAATTCCCACTAGCCAAATTATATCATTTAAGGCAGAATGTCTTCTTTAGGAAATCTTACATTTTTTGCAGACAGAAACAAAGAAATGCAATAAGGAATAAATGTCCAACAGCTTTGGGGCATACAATCTTTCAAGGCTGGCAGATCTGCTTGTGTTTGAAGACCCACCCAATGAACATAAAGGTCAATTTGCTCAGATAGCCATAATTAATGGAGAGCTTGCAGTGATTTTGTTAGATCGCAGGAAAATGGCTGGACTGTGCAAAGTTTCTTTTAATTCCATCTCTCAAGGCAAAGGACAATGATGTGTATATGGATATATGTGTTCAGAAATGCTTCGGTCCATACATTGGTTCCATTTAGAGCAATTTGAGCATTACTGGAGAAGAGTCCAATTTAGTCTATTCCAAATAACTTCCAGCCATGTCTTGATTGAAATAATACATTTAGTAGCTCTGCCTGTGAGCTCTTTTCTCTGATGGATAGTTACATGTTTATTGTTATTTGAAGTAATTGGGTGAAACTTATACAGATAGGGAGTCAGAAAGAGAATGGGTTTATAATTTAGCATTACAAACTCATTACTAAACTAATGCAAATACTAATGTAACTCATTTATAAGCCCAATGGTATGACTCAATGAGTAATGAAGGAAAAAGTTGGATACTTTTTTCCCTCCTCCATCTGAAATACATGGGGTTCGGTAAAGGCCAGATAATATAGTTCAGTGGAAATAGTGTTGAATTGGTACCCACGAGACTAGATTATTATCCCAGTTCTGCCTTTTGGTAGCTGAAAGACCCTGGACAGTAATTGGGATTTTGCTGGCTTCTGTTTGTTCATGACCTAAGAGAGTTGGACTAGATGATCCCTAAACTTTGTTCCAGCTATAAAATTCTAAGATTCTAATTAAAATTAGTCAGTGAGGTTTGAGTGCCAGCAAATCAGAGCAAGAAGGTGGACGCACTATTAAAGGTTCTCATTTGAAGGCTGCAGCCTTGGAACCATTGCTCAGTTAACTAGTAGCATATTAACCTCTTGATTTTGTGAACAAAGTTCAGGGCTCTTAGCACTAAGAGCTAAGCCCAAGGTTTAGCAAAGTGGTGCTTGATACCATTTGTAGTTTGAAAAGATAAGAGACACCAATATATACACCAATTCATTTATTCTTTTGTTTTATAGCATTCCCCTGTTATGACTACCTCAGGTCCTCCCAGCCTGTTACGGACTGAACTGTGCCCTGAAAAATTATGTGTTGTAGATCTTAACCCCTATACCTGTGGTTATAATCCCATACGGGAGTGAGTTTTCTTTGTTATGTTAATGAGGTAGTATTAATATAGGGTGTGTTTTAAGTCGGTCTCTTTTGAGATATAGAAAGAGCAGATTAGGCACAGAGAAGGAAGCAGAGATGAGGGAAAATAGATGCTTTGCCACATGAAGATTGCCATGTGATGATATATATATATATATATATATATATATATATATATATATACAGAGAGAGAGACTACCCATCTGTCAGTTTGTCAAACTATGGTGGCTCGTGTGTTCCTATGATGCTGGAAGCTATGCCACCAGTATATCAAATACCAGCAGGGTCAGCCATGCTAGACATGTTTTAGCAGAGCTTCCAGACTAAGACAGACTAGGAAAAAAGCCTAGTGATCTACTTTCGAAAATTAGCCAATGAAAACCTTAAGAATCGCAACAGAATATTGCCCGACTTGCTTCCTTTGGGCAGGTCATCGAGAAGAATCAATTGCTAGAGGAGGACATCATGTTTAGTGAAATAGAGGGCTAGTGAGGGAGACTCTTGGTGGGATGGATTGTCACAATAGCTGCAACAATGAACTCGAATATGCTGGCAGTCATTGTGAGGATGACATAGGACCGGGCAACATTTTGTTCCGTACATAAGGTCGCCGCCATGAGTCGGCGTCTACTCGAGGGCAGCTGACAACAACATAGAGAGAAGCAAACAATAAAGCAGATAGAATAACAGGTTAACTATAGGTAGATCTTGGTAAAGAATATATGAGTGTTCTTGGTATTAATCTTGCAGTTTTTCTTTAAGTTTGAAATTACTTCCAAATGCAAATTTAAACAAAGTAGTGGGGAAGGAGTCTTATAATAATTTAGGAACTACTCATCTAGTTCAGCCTGTCATTTAAGGGTGAAGAAACTGTCTGCCATGTTTGACTGGCTCTCGCCATCATATTCAACTTGAACTCAAAGGTGCCTTCTAGTTAAAAATCCAACACTTTGGTTTATTCAATTTGTAATCCATCACATCCACAATGCTGTTTCTCTCCATTCCTGCAAATAACAATGGCGTCAGCTCTATTTTTTTAAATATAAAACTTAATTTTGTTTACTAACTTTCTACCTGCTTTAAGCTTCCTTATAATTTTCACCTCAAGGAAATCTTCCCTACTTCTGTTGTGCCCTAGCTATTTATTCTGGATAAATTATAATTGTAATATAACCTTGCCTTAGGATGTATTTATGCTTCAGGGGGTTGGGGTTCTCTCTCCCTCACAGCTGTTTGAAGGGGTAGGTGGGGCAGGGCAGGAGTGGAAGTTGGTAGGATGGGAACCAACTTTCCACTCTTTCTTCAGGGTTTCTGTCTCTGCTAAAGAGATTTTTTTTTTTTAATAGCTTTGAAGGAATGGAAAATTTCTGTGATAGCTGATAGCAAATACAGAAAGGCTCATTTGCATATAGATGTTTTAGCTTGCAACTGCATAATCCCCTGAGAGAGGCCTTGTTTAGATGTGCAGGCAGGCTAGCAGGGGGCTGCCCGGTTCCTAATGAAAACTAAATTGAAACTTGGGAAACATTTGCCTTGGAGGTGGCCAGCCTTTTTAGAGAGTATCAATTTAAATCTGAAAGATGCCGGCTCACCCGCTCTGAGCTGCCCCTCATTCTTTAAAACCCTGAAGACAGAAGGTAGAGGGGAAATGGAGAGAAAACTGATAAATGTTTGGGTAAAACCTGAGTGAACAAACTTGCCTGCTTTACTTAGAAACTTGGCCTGAAGAATTCAAAACAGAGAGCAGGTGGGAAACAGAGAAGAGCCGAGAAGAGAATAGGGAGGCTCCGTCTAGCCTAGAAAGGCTTGGGAACCCAAAGGGCTCTTTTCCAGGTATCCTGGTGAGTCGAGCCTTGGAGACAACTGGTAATCCATTTATAGGCTAAAGACTTTTCAGATTGAATGTTTCCCTGAACTTGACCATGGGCTAAGCAGATCAAGACAACTCTGAAAACAAGATAATGTAGAAAGAAAAGAGATTACAAAAAGGTCAAAAGATTAGCTGGGGGATAAGCACAAGGCAGAGTTAAAAAAAGGGAAAGGGTCAGAAACTGGCCATCAGACAAGGAAAAGAAATCAAGTTAGCAAGGGCAGGAAGCGAACACGGGGAAAACAAGAACAGCACCGGAGAGTGGGCTCCGGGTTAAGAGAAGAATAAAGGTGATTAAAAGTAGAAATGCAAGAAAACAAAAGAACTGACAATGTGCATGAAGGAAATAGAGTAAAAATATCAAAATAAGTACCTCTAAGTCTTCTTTATCTGAATCAATTGAGAATCGATATGTCAAAATTGTTTATTTCTTTCCTAGAAGAACTGCTGTTTCTTGTTACTATTACCCAGAACATTGTTGTCCTTTGATCAAGCCCTACTTTATTATTTTTTTGATTCAACATCTGGAATTAGGCATGATGTCCTCACTTATTAGCTAAAGCATCATAGGATGGGATCAAGCTTTTGATAAATGAGTATCCTGAGGGGGCCTTTAATATAAACATGAGAAAGGTAATAATGCTTCCTCCCCAACATGCACACATGGACACACACACACGCACACACACACACATAAGTTCAATAGATACAGAGCATATTAGTAATAAATTATACCCTGCTCACAAGAGGGAAAACAGATGTTTTTCCTACAGTGACAATTACTGAGTGCTCATTATTATGTTGGAGTCTGATGTTAGAGTGGTGAGCTTGACTGACAGTCTTTGTCCTCACATAGCTTCCAGTCTAGTGTGATGATAATAATTAATGATGACTTACAATTTTTATTAGGAAAAGGAAACAACAGAAATGAGAGGAAATAAAATTTGCTATCTATACCATCCTATCCAGGGAGCATAGGTTCTGAAACAGGACAGGACTTTTGTTTACCACCTTAAAGACAGTATTAAGCAATGCGGATGCCAGGTTAAAGGAGTTAAGTTATTCTGTGTGTAAAATGGGTGGAGACAGAGGTCCTAAGGGAAGATGCTGGAATAGAGAGCAGAGATGGAGGGGCCTTGTTGGAAACTGGCATCTACAAGGCTGAAAACCAAAAAGCATTTGGGAGGACTGAAGAGAAAATGCATGCTGTGTAACATGAATCCCTTTTTGCTGTCCCTCAGCTAAGTCTTCAGGAAAACATCCATTTTTGTGCTAATGGCTGGTGAAGCAAATTTTTTGCACGGTGAAGGAAGAGAATTAAGGAATTCTGCCCAAGGTTTCCTGGGGAGAATCACACCTACCCACAAGGCCACATCTGTTACACACACACACACACACACACACACACACACACACACACACACACACACACACGAAAGAGAGAGAGAGAGAGAGAGGAGAGAATACAATTGATGAAGGGTTAACATTATTTATTCAGCACTTACTCTGTCCTAGGCCCTATGAAGGGCACTGAGTACAAAATGACAACTGAGTCAGTCCTTGTGCTCAATAGGCACATGATATATGGGACTTGAATCAAAAAGTTCTTGGTCTGTCTTTCAAGACATCGTTCATGGATCCAAGACTTTTAAAAACAAAACAAAACAAACAAGCACAACTCAAATCAAACAAGTACAGACTTGAAGTATCTACACTGAATATGTTGTGTGCTAACCATATGTCAGATGCTGTGCTGAAACTCTATATGCAATATCTCATTTAATTCTCACAACCAGTTTTTGAGGTAGAATTTTTATTAAAATCATTGTATAGATGAAGAAACTGGAGCTTAAATCTAGTAAGTTATTTTCCAAACTCAGCGTAAATAAATAGCAAATCTGAGGCTGAACTCACATCTATTTTGACACCAAAGCCCATATGCTTTAAAAGCATCATAGTCATTCTTCACAATTCAAGGTTGTTGTTGTTAGGTTCCATTGAGTCAGTTCCAACTCATAGCGACCCCAAGCACAACATAATGAAACACTGCCTGGTCCTGTGCCATCCTCACAATATATTAGAGCCCGTTGATGCAGCCACTATGTTAGGCCATCTCACTGAAGGCCTTCCTCTTTTTCACTGACCCTCTACTTTACCAAGCATGATGTCCTTCTCCAGGGACTGGTCCCTCCTGATAACATGTCCAAAGGAAGCGAGATGAAGTTTCAATATCCTTGGTTCTAAGAAGCATTCTGGCTGTACTTCTTCCAAGACAGATTTGTCCATTCTTCTGGCAATATGGTCTATTCAGTATTCTTCGCCAGCACTGTAATTCAAAGGCATCAATTCTTCTTTGGTCTTCCTTATTCATCTTCCAACTTTCACATGCACATGAGGTGATTGAAAAATCTATGGCTTGGGTCAGGCGCACCTTAGTCCGCAAGATAACATCTTTACTTTTTAACACTTTAAAGAGGTCTTTTGCAGCAGATTTGCCCAATGCAATATGTCATTTGATTTCTTGACTGCTGCTTCCACGGGCGTTGGTTGTGGATCCAAGTAAAATGAAATCCTTGATGACTTCAATCTTTTCTCCATTTATCATGATATTGCTTATTGGTCCAGTTGTGAGGATTTTTGTTTTCTTTATGTTGATGTGTAATCCATATGGAAGGCTGTAGTCTTTGATCTTCATCGGTGAGTGCTTCAAGTCCTCTTTGCTTTCAGCAAGCAAGGTTATATCATCTGCATATGGCAGGTTGTTAATGAGCCTTCCTCCAGTCCTGATGCAACATTCTTCGTCATATAGTTCAGCTTCTCAGATTATTTGCTCAGCATACAGATTGAATAAGTATGGTGAAACTCTGACACACACCTTCCCTGATTTAAAATCATTCAGTATCCCCTTGTCCTGTTCAAATGACTGCCTCTTGATCTATGTACAGGTTCCACATAAGCACGATTAAATGTTCTGGAATTCCAATTCTTCGCAATGTTATCTGTAATTTGTTATGATCCACACAGTTGAGTGCCATTGCATAGTCAATAAAACACAGGTAGACATCTTTCTGGTATTCTCTGCTTTCAGCCAGGGTCCATCTGACATCAGCAATGATATCCTTTGTTCCATGTCCTCTTCTGAATCCAGCTTGAATTTCTGGCAGTTCTCTGTTGATATACTGCTGCAACCATCTTTGAATTATCTTCAACATAATTTTACTTGCATGTAGTATTAATGATATTGTTTGATAATTTCCTCATTCAGTTGGATCACCTTTCTTTGGAATGGGCACAAATATGGATCTCTTCTAGTCAGTTGGCCAGGTGGCTATCTTCCAAATTTCTCAGCATAGACAAATGAGCACTACCAGCATCACATCCATTTGTTGAAGCTTCTCAATTGGTATTCCCTCAATTCCCTGGAGCCTTGTTTTTCTCCAGTGCCTTCAGTCCTGCTTGGACTTCTTTCTTCAGCACCACCAGTTCTTGATCATATGCTACCTCCTGAAATGATTGAATGTTGACCAATTCTTTTTGGTACAGTGACTGTGTATTCCTTCCATCTTCTTTTGATGCTTCCTGTGTCATTCAATTTTTTGCTGAAAGAATCCTTCAAAATTGCAACTCGAGGCTTGAAATTTTTCTTTAGTTCTTTTAGCTTAAGAAATTCTGAGTGTGTTCTTCCCATTTTTCATAGTACGTGTGCTTAAAAGAGAAAAGCGGAGGAAGGGAAAGGAAGGGAAGAGAGGAAAATGAATGGATTCCTTCGGACTAGAAGCTCCTTACCTTTGGTTTTACTAGTTTTCTTGTTGTACATTTACCCTTGACACAGACATCAAGTTATACCTAATCCAAGCCAGATTTCTCCCTTGGCCTGTCAAGAATTAAAAAAAAAAAAAATGCTGTTTATTGTTAAACCAGATAATTAAAGGCAAAATAAAGTTTATATATACATAAAATGATATTCTCCTTTGGAGGAAGGAAGCCAGCAAAAGAGAAATGCTTTCTTCCAGGCATTTAATGACTATTGGACTGAAATCACTCGTTACTCTTGGGCACACTGTATTTTTGGTTGACCCTGTGGAATGTCTATTTTTTGGTTTTCAAAATCACTTATCCATGCAGGTTTGGCATCTCTCTGCTGTGTTAGCAATCACAGTTTTATATTAGATTTTACTTCAATCTTTTATGTAGGTTCTGAATTTCCCTCCTTTCTTTCCCATTAAAATGTGTAAGCAGGAACTTGCATCTGCAGATGACACCAAAGGAGTAATTGAGGGTGGGGAAATAATCTTAATATTTCAAAATATTTAACCTAAATCTTGCATATACTTCTAATAAAGGTGGAGAAGCTAAGTAGTGGCTCCCCACCTGCAGCTCAAACCACTGAGAAATTCTTTAATGTAGTGATGCAAATCCTTGTGAAAGGCTTGAGAAACATTTTAGCAAACTTACGTGTGGTGCAAATAGTTAACATGCTCAGCTACTAACCAAAAGTCTGGAGGTTCGAGTCCACCCAGAGACACTATGGAAGAAAAGTTTGGTGATGTACTTCAGAAAAAAATGAGCCATTGAAAACCCTGTGGAGCACAGTTCTACTGTGACACACGTGGGGTCACCATGAGTCATGAGTCGTGTGTGTCATGGCTTGACAGCAACTGGTTTGGCTTTTTTATTTTTTTAAATGTAATTGGTTACTGTTGGCCAGGCACTGTGCTTTATATACATGTATTATCTCGTTTAAACCCCATAGAAAATCTATACACTAGGTGGTATTAATCTTTCCATTTTATAGATACATATACTGAGAGATGAAGCTATTGCCTGCTGTCACACAGCTAGGAAGTGGCAAAGCTGGGATATGGACGCAAGTTTGTCTGCTTCTGCAAAAATGACATGGTGGAGGCATTTGACCACCTCTCACTTCAGGAGGAAGAGAGAGAATTATCATCAGCATCAACAGCCCAAGGCTGATTTCTATGAGGCAGAGGTCAGACATACCTCCTCTCTCCAACCTTTTTAGCAAATCTGACACCAGTTGTCCCTCCTACAGCAGTCTGTACTTCTCTGCTGGGTTCGATAATCCGTTGCAGTGGCCACACAGAACTCACAGACAATTCTCACAGTTATGGGGTTTATTAGGGAAATAGCAGGTTACAATTCAGGATCAGAAATGACTCAGGATACAGTTCTTCGATCAGGACAGCCTCTTCTCGGATGTACCCACAAACAGGCCTCCCTCAGGCCCTTGGCCCCTCGGCCCCGGACTCTGCCCTGTTTGGGCAAGTGTTACAAATCTCCTTAGTTCTGCCAATAAGTACCCAGGGGCACCCCAGTCCACCAGTAAGCCTCAGCCCGAAGGCACTCAGCTCTCTTGCTCAGTGGGTCAGCAAGTCTAGCTCTGCTGACAAGTGCATAGAGGTACCCCACTCCACCAGGAAGCCTCCTGCCTGAAGGCTGTCAGCTCTCTTGCTCCATGGGCCTGCACATCCACTGTAGCTGCCTCGCTCCATGGGCCAGAAAGCCTATCACGCTTTCTCCTGCCAGTCTCCTGGTTCTGCTGCCTCTACTGCCCGTTTCTCTGCCATTGCTTCTCATTGTCTCTCACCATCTCCAGTATTGCTGCTCTTTCTTTCTCTGTCTCTTGAGTCTAGGAGATTCCTGGCACAGGGCTTCTGGGTCAAAAGGACGTGCACCACTCCTAGGTCTTCTCTCTTGGTGGTAGTGAGGTTACCCCCTTTCACCTCTGGGATGGCTCATTTTAACCTAGCATGATGGCAAAACTGACCAATCCCCTTGTTAGGGTTCCATACACCTTATTTGCATGATACCGCCCACACAAGGGTGCCATGCAACTTATTTGCATTATTAGCAAACTGTCCAATCCTCTTAGTGGACCACAAGCACCTCATTTGCATAGTCCCACCCAGTCATTTGGTGGGAGTTACAAGACCCTGGCGAGAAAGGCCGTATAAAAGTGATCCATCACACCACAGCGTCTAAAGCCTACCCAGTCTGCCCACCCAGGGTTACAGCCAGGACTATCCACAGAGACCTGATAACCTTACATCCTTTTCCCATTCTTCCTTTCTTTATTTTTTTATATTGTGTTAAAATACACATAACAAAATTTATCATTTTAATCATTTTAAGGTTTGCAATTCAGTGGTATTAAGTACATTCACAATGTTGTGCAACATCACCACTATCTAGTTCTAGAACTTTTTCATCACCCCGAAGAGAAATCATTAAACAGTTCATTCATCATTCCCACTTCCCCTTAGCCCCTGGCAACCACTAATCTGCTTTCTATCTCTGTGGGTTTGCCTGTTATGGATGTTTTATATAGGTAGAATCATACAATACATTTTATTTTGTGTTTGGCTTTTTTAATTTAGCATAATGTTTTTGAGATTCATCCATGTTGTAACTTGTGTCAGTACTTCACTCCTTTTTATGGCCAAATAATACTTAATTGCATGGATATACCACATTTTGTTTATCCATTCATCGGTTGATGGAACCATTGTTCCTTCTATTAATAAAAATATTCATTTCTTTGCTTCTGGACCATTCCCCACTCCTCAGCCATGTGGTCTGAATGGGACCAATCGTAACCCCTAGTTCCTGTGGTGGGCACATGATACAGGCCTTGTCAAGCAGTGCTTAATAAGTGTTTACTGACTTGGACAGTGAAAACTAAGACTGATCTCCTGGTCTGTAACTAGCTTAAGACATCAGAATCCCCAAACTAACTAGACTGTGGCGTTTATTAAAGAAGAGACTTCATTCTGCACCTGGGCCTTTATGTATGCTAGTATGTCTATTTGTATGTATGTACGTATATGTATATCTATGTCTATATCTATGTACCTATCTGTTGATCTATATATCAAGAACTGTAGGAATGAGATGGGTTCAGAACTTTCCATCTTGCTGGATTGTGTAATTAGATGTGTGTTAATGGGCTTGTAACCCATGAAAACTTTATAAGAAACTTTATCAACAAAAGATGCTACTGGTCACAGCAAAGGCAGTCCTCAGAGGACAATTTATAGCAATAGATACACATATCAAAAAAGAAGAAAGGGACAAAATCAAAGCATTAACTACAGAACTCAAACAAATAGAAAGAGAACAGCAAAAAAAGCCCACAACCACAGGAAGAAAGGAAACAGTAATGATCAGAGCAGACATAAATGAAATAGAGAACAGAAAAACAATAGAAAGAATCAACAAAACCA
>NW_004443961.1:7288300-7317957 GCF_000243295.1 Trichechus manatus latirostris
TTAAAAAAAAAAAAAAAGATATTACTGGTACCCATGAACCACAGAACCTTTCAAATGTCAGTAAGAGGTCTTTAAGCTGTTGCTCTCTTTGGACCCGTTTCTACCTGTCATCTACCTTGAGATAAATGCTGTCTCAGATATAGCCTGCATTTCCAGTATCTGATCAAATGTGGTAAGGAGTGGGAAATGTTTTGAAAAGTAAAAAGTGCTACACAAACTCTAAAGTATTTATCAGCAGACACAATGTGGCCTAGAAATCCATTGCCAAGAATTTTAGTATTTAAATATACATATATATCAGTACATTCAGTGGATTCTGGGAAGCAAATGGTGGTGAAGAGAGAAGAAATTACCTTTCGGGGAAAGGTCAAGCCTCTCGACAAAGTATTGTTAAAGCACAATTATCCTGAGGCTAGGCTTTGGGAACACGCCCAAGTGAGATTGTGGGTGCCAAAGCAGGATTTGAACTCAGTGCCCTGATTCCAAAACCTGATGACTCAGTGCTCTACTGCAGAAGTGAGACCTTAGGCCTCTAAAACACAGCATCCTAACTCCTGGTGCCCATGTAGACACCACCACATCTCATTTTAACACTGTTACTGTGATCAAAGCCTGATGGTGCCACTCAACAAGCATTTATTAGGAGCTCATAGGATACATTCTAGGAAGGAAAGATGATAAATAAAAGATATTACCCTTGCCTTTCTACAACTAACTCATGGTTTAGCAGGTAAATCTTTACAAATTGCTCTCAGTGATTAAGAGGAAAAAAAAAAAGCAAAAACCCGATTGTAGCATTTACCAGTTTCTGTGGTGTAAATACTCCCACCATGGCTGATTTCAAGCTACCAACAACTTACCAACAATTTGTCAACTGGCTTGCAAAAAATCCTGAAAATACAGTAGTTGGCTCTTGTGAGCCAATATGAGTTCACTAGCCAACTCCAACATACCACTGGATGGAAAGGGTTATGGCCTGTTTTGCATGAGGTGCTATCATTTTAGACCAATTACCATGGTTCAGTGTGTGAGTAACTACAATTGCTCGTCTTGGATCTTATAACTCCCTTTGCTGGTTAGATAGGCATTGAGAGTGGCAACAGCTCAAGGATCGCATATTTGGATTCAGTGAGAAATAGTTCAATGAAAATCCAAAAGAAGAGAGAAACAAGGATTAGACAAAATCTAACAATGTACTGTACAATCCTGGAAGAAGAGATAAGATACACAAATACACAATTGTTAAGACTATGTGAGTGTGACCACAGCAATTGCAAAGGAGGATTGAGGGAAGGCATATTTCAAGAATCCATCTGATATAAAAAACAGAGGGATAAATTGGAGAAAGTTACCTGTAAATTTTTTCACCTTGAAAATGGCCTTGTTCTTTAAGATGAAATGTCAAAATGGACTTGGTGTTCTCTTTGTCTCAGGAAAGTGATTCTGGGGAGAACAATTAGAACAGAAACTCACATTAAGTATATTGCTTGTTTAAGGACTGCTGAGGCTGTGAATATGAGTTTTTCAATTAGCACAAACGCAGGTGTATTTTAAAATGCTTCAGTTCCCAGCAGTTCTCTCACTGTAGGCTCTACCTTTGGTGCTTTGTTTTGATCATTTTTTTTGGCTCTGAAAAGGATTTTCTTTTTTTGTTCTGTTATTCTATATTTTCCTTCTTTGATTTGGGGCTTGACTGCCATGTTGCAAAATCACATTTCTCAAGCTTAGAAAAAACAAACAATGCTCAACACCTACACGTTTAGCCTCACTGAGCTGCTTCCTTCCTTCTAATTAATCGAAAGAGAGTGTAGATGGGTTGCTTCCTCTATTCATCAAGGCGATTGTCAGTTGAAAAGGGAGAAAAATAGCAAACAAAGCTAATGGTCTTCAGAAGCTCTTAGCAAGAGAAGCTAGGAAGAAAGGGAGCTCTTTAGAAAGCATTTAGAATTTAGAATGCGTTTTTAATTATCCTGGTAGAATGTCCAATGTTTCAGTTACATTACAGATTGAAGAATGAATAGAGCATTGCGTTTGCTTTAAATTTTTTGTGTCAGTTTGAGTTTGTACTGCTCCGAAAACTTCACTTGGCAACTAAAGTAGAGAAAAAGCAAAGATGTTCCTTGCATTATTATTTATAAAAGGAAACAATTAGAAACAACTGAAATGTACAAATAATAGAGGATCTTTAAGTAAATTATGGTATATTCACTGAATGAAATAGTAAGCAGACATTTAAAATGATGTTTCTGAAAATGTAAAGATAGTTGATAAATGTGCCTATTCTATATTAAGTAAAAAGAGCATCATTCAAAGTTTTATGTATACTATATGAATGTTCATAGCAGCTTTATCCGTAATAGCAAAAAATTGGAAACAATCAAAATGTTCCTCACAATGTGAATAAAAAAACAAATTACAGTGTATTCATATAATGGAATACTAACCCACAAGAAAAATAACAAACTATTGATACATGAAGGAATCTTAAAAACATTATGCTAAGTGAAAATCACCACACACAAAAAAATACATAATATATGTTTTCATATATGAATTTCTGAAGAGGAAAATGAATGTATGATGACAAAGCAGACCAGTTGTAGTCTATAATGTAGTTAATAGGGGATTCACAGTGAAGGGGCACAAGGGACCCTTTTGGGGGGATGTAAATGTTTTGTATTTTGATAAAGATGGTGGTTTCACAGGAAGATAATTTTGTCAAAAATCATGAAATTGTATATATAAAATATATGCATTTTATTTTATAATATTACCCCATAAAGTCTCTTTAAAAATCTAATATATCATGTAATTTAATTATGTAAAACAAATAAGAAACTGTGCATACGGATACCAGACAAGGATGCCCTTTGTCACCACTCTTATTCAATATTGTATTGCAAGTCCTAGTTAGAGGAATAAGGCAACAAAGGAAATTAAAGGACATACAAATTGGTAAGGAAGAAGTAAAACTATCCCTATTTACAGATGGTATGGTCACATACTTAGGAAATCCCAGAAATTCTACAAGAAAGCTATTGGAACTAATAGAAGGATTCAGCAAAGTGGCAGGGGACAAGATCAACATACAAAAATCAGTTGGATTCCTCTACACTAACAAAGAGAACTCCAAAAAAGGAAATTAGGAAAAAGTACCATTTACAATTGCCCCCCCAAAAGATAAAATACTTAGGAATAAATCTAACTATGGACATAAAAGACTTATACAAAGAAAACTACAAATCACTACTGCAGGAAACCAAAAGAGACCTACAAAAAATGGAAAAACATACTATGCTAATGGACAGGAAGACTTAACATTGTGAAAATCTCAATACTACCCAAAGCAATCTACAAATATAATGCAATCCCAATCCAAATTCCAGCAACATTCTTTAATGAGATGGAAAAACTAATGACCAACTTCATAAGGAAAGGAAAGAGGCTCTGGATAAGCAAAGCATTATTGAAGAAGAAGAGCAAAGTAGAAGGCCTCACACTCCCCAATCATAGATATACAGCTACTGTAGTCAAAACAGCCTGATACTGGCACAATGACAGACACATAGAGCAATGGAAAGAAATTGAGAACCCAGAAGTAAATCCATCCACTTGCGGATAGCTGATCTTTGACAAAGGGTGAAAATCCATTAAATGGAGAAGAGAAAGTCTCTTTAGCAAATGATGCTGGCAAAACTGGATGTCCATTTGCAGAAAAAATAAAACAAGATCCATACCTCACACCATACACAAAAACTAACTCAAAATGGATCAAAGACCTAAATGTAAAATCTAAAACTATAAAGATCATGAAAGAAAAAATAGAGACAATGCTAGGGGCCCTAATACATGATATAAATAGAATATCAGACATAACTAAAGATGCACAAACAGCAGAAGATGAACTAGATAACAGGGATCTCCTAAAAAGTAAACACTTATGCTCATCAAAAGACTTTGCCAAAAGAGTAAAAAGAGAACCTACAGACTGGGAAAAAAATCTCTAAATCTCTAATCTCTAAAATTTATAGAAAATTTCAACACCTCAACAACAAAAAGACAATCCAGTTAAAAAATGGGCAAAGGATATGAACAGACACTTCACCAAAGAAGACATTTATGTAGATAACAAACACATGAAGAGATGCTTATGCTCATTAGCCATAAGAGAGATGCAAATCAAAACTACAATGAGATACCGTCTCGCCCCAGCAAGAATGGCGCTGATCAAAAAAATAGAAAACAACAAATGTCAGTGAGATTGTGGCGAGATTGGAACTCTTATACACTGCAGGTGGGAATGTAAAATGGTACAACCACTATGGAAAACAGTATAGCGCTTTCTTAAAAAGCTAGAAATATAAATACCATATGATCCAGCAATCCCACTCCTAGCTATATGTCCTAGAGAAGTAAGAGCTGAGACACTGATAGACATATGCACACCTATGTTCATTGTAGCATTATTCACAATAGCAAACAGATGGAAACAACCTAAATGCCCATCAAGAGATGAATGGATAAACAAACTCTGGTACATACACACAATGGAATACTACACAACGATAAAAATATAATGATGAATCCATGAAACATCTCACAGCATGGATGAATCTGGAGGACATTAAGCTGAGTGAAATAAGTCAGTCACAGAAGGACAAATATTGTATGAGACCACTATTATAAAAAGTCAAGACAAGGTTTACACACAGAAAGAAACATTCTTTGATGGTTACCCAGGATGAAAGGGAGGGAAAATCACTAATCAGATAGTAGACACGTGTTAACTTTGGTGAAGGGACAGGCAGTACACAATAAAGGGAAAGTCAGAACAACATGACCAAGGCAAGTAAAGACAGTGAGAGCTACTCAAGAATAAAAGGCAACTACGGTAAATATTATAACACATATAATTCTACAAGGTGTGGGAAGGCGTATGGGAGTACATCCACCTGCATTTATACGTCTGGCTACAGATATGTCTACATATATGTTTGTATGTGTTGCATGTATATTCATATATATAATAGAGCTCACAGGGTGCACAGTTGTGGAAACTTCCTAGACACAACCAAACACCTCTTGGGACTGAGTTACCAGGCTTGAAGGCTAGGGACCACAGTCTCAAGGGACATCTAGGTCAATTGGCGTAACATAGTTCATAAAGAAAATGTTCTACATCCTACTTTGGTGAGTAGCTTCTGGGGTCTTAAAAGCTTGTGAGCAGCCATCTAAGATACAACTATTTGTCTCTTTTCATTTGGAACAAAAGAGAGTGAAGAAAACCAAAGACTCAAGGAAGCAGTAAGTCCAAAGGACTAATGGCCCACAGGAACTACAGCCTCCACTAGCCTGAGAGCAGAAGAACTAGGTGGTGTCCAGCTACCATTACCGACCACTTTGACCAGAATCACAATAGAAGGTCCTGGTTAGAGTGGGATACAAATGTAGAACAAACTCAAGTTCATAAAAAAAGACCAGACTTACTGGACTGACAGAGACTGGAGGAACCCCCAAGACTATAGCCCTTAGACACCCTTCTAACTTGGAACAAAAGCCAATCCCGGAGATAACCTTTCACCCAAAGAATAGACAGGCCTATAAAATAAACAGTAACACCAGTGAGGAAAGTGCTTCTTAGAACAATCATCTATATGAGACCAAAAGGACTACATCTTCCCGAAAGCAAACATGAGAAGGCAGAAAGGGGCAAGAAAACTGGATGATGAAAATGGGGAATTCAGGGTGATAATGGGGAGTGCTGACACATTGCAGGGATTGCAACCATGTGGCAGAAAAATTTGTATATAAATTATTGATTGGGAAATTAATTTGCTCTGTAAACTTTCATCTAAAGAACAATAAAATGTTTAAAAACAAACAATAGTTTAACTTACCTAGTAAAATATTGGAGCCTTGGTGGTACAGTGGTTAATAGTTACAGCTGCTAACCAAAAGGATGGCAGTTTGAATCCACCGGCTGCTCCTGGGAAACCCTATGAGGCAGTTCTACTCTGTCCTATGGCGTTTGCTGCCTTGAGCATAAGAAAAACAAAAGCAAGAAAGGAATTATGTGTCACTGATTGCATTGTGTCCCCCAAAAGTATGTGTCAACTTGGCTAGGTCGTGATTCCCAGTGTAGTGTGATTGTCCAAAATTTTGTCATCTGATGTGATTTTCCTGTTTGTTGTAAATCCTATCTCTATGATGTCAGTGAGGCAGGATTAGAGGCAGTTATATTAATGAGGCAGGTTACAATCTACAAGATTAGGTGTGTCTTCAGCCAGTCTCTTTTGATATAAAAGAGAGAAGCAAGCAGAGAGACATGGAGACCTCATACCACCAAGAAACAAGAGCCAAGAGAATAGCACGTCCTTGGGACCTGGGGTCCCTATGCTGAGACATATCTCGACCAGGGAAGATTGATGACAATGACCTTCCCCTATAGCCAACAGAAAGCCTTCCCCTGGAGCTGACACCCTGAATTTGGACTTCCAGCCTCCTAGACTGTGAGATAATAAATTTCTGTTTGTTAAAGCCATCCACTTGTGGTATTTCTGTTATAGCAGCATTAGATAACTAAAACACTATGTGTAGAAAAATACTTCAAGGAACATTAATAAATATCAAAAAAATTATATCTATTATCTCAAAGTATTGAATTTAGTGTAATTTTTTATTTCTCCTACTTAATTGTATTCAAAAAATTTCTACTGGAAGCATATGTCTTTAATTTTATATATCTATGTATCTATTCCTTGCCAGATGGTATACACAGGAATCAAATAGGCTACATCTGTGGAAAGAGACAATGGAAAAGCTCAATATCATCAGTCAGAACAAGGCCAGGGGCCAACTGCACAATAGACCATCAATTGCTCATATGAAAGTTCAAATTGAAGCTGAAGAAAATTAAAATGAGTCCACGAGAACCAAAATATGACCTTGAGTATATCCCTCCTGAATTTGGAGACCATCTCAAAATAAATTTGATGCGTTGAACACTAATGACTGAACACCAAATGAGTTGTGGGATGACATCAAGGACATCATATATGAAGAAAGCAAAAGGCCCTTATAAAGACAGGAAAGAAAGAAAAGACCAAAATGGATATCAGAAGAGGCTCTGAAACTTGTATGACACAAAGATTACTTGCGCAGCATTGATTATTGTCTCTGGAATCCCAATGAAAATGAAAATTTTTCTCCTGGGAAGCAATCATCCTTAAGAACAACAACAATTACATCAACCACCAGCACCACCAATACCACCAGTAAAAAATGAAACACTGAAAAAATGATATTAATAATAAAATGATTTGATACTTGAATATTTATAAGACACTTGTACCCAAGTAACTCTTGTGATATAACAGCCATGTGATGTAGACAGGAGAAAGATTATAGACCCATCTTTCAGATGAAGACACTGAGGGTCAAGAGGTTTCTCACACAGTTAAATTACAGAGCTAGAGTGCAAGATGAAACACACAAATCAAAACAGAACAAAACCTGGTGTCATATGTTGAATCCAACTCCTGGTGACTCCATGTGTTACAGAGTAGAACTACTCCATGGGGTTTTCTTGGCTATAGTCTTTATAGAAGTAGAGTCCCGGACCTTTCTCCTGTGGGTGCTGCTGGGTGGGTCTGAACTGCCAAGCTTTCAGTTAGTAGTCAAGCACAAACATTTTGGGCCACCCAGTGGCCCTTCCTGCAATTCCAGGACTTTTGAAATGTTATTTCCACTCCTCAATGACTTTAAAAATGTACCCTTTCTTTATCTCCAGATTGTTTCATTTATGAAAGCTTCCTCTTCTGGAATTGAATGAAGAGAAATATAGAATTTTTTACTGTTGTTGTTGTTATTAAGACTTCCCCTGTTTTGCTCCAAGTCTGATTCTTAAATATTTTCGGCCAAGTCCACCAAATTCACTAAAAGCTGAAGACTCAGATGCCATAAAGGCAGTCAAATCAGTCTGAATATGCTTTCCTTCCTCTGGTCAAAGTGTCAATATTCTAGATCCCACAGAAACCTAACAGATTTGAGTGTGGCTTGTTGGCAGGGAGTAGAGGTAGTGTGGGTAATGCAACTGCCAGCCCAGAGACAATGTCAGAGAAGCATTTAAACATAAACATCTCCTGATTTGGATAGAAAAATAGATTCTCATTCGTGGCTCTGCAACTTACTCAGATTCTGTAATCAATCAGTTTTAGGATGCAGAAGGTTTCTTCCATAAAACCTTTCATTCCCCAGGAAAACACTTCTGGTTGCCAACTCAATCAGTGCCAAAAAGACATATTTTACCAAAACATTTGTTTTCTGTATTTCATGTTTAGGTATCCAAAAGCATAATTATTTTTTGTTATTGGCAGGAACACTTTTTTTCATTAAAAATTTTTTTTTTATCTTATCTCCTCATAAAAAAAGCAATTGAGAATATTTCAAAGAAGGTTAAGTATTCACATTCTCACTTAGACTGAAACTCAATGAAATATCAGTGCTGTTAGCGGAGTGGAGTCCTGGCCCAAATCTAAGTTTGATTTTAATTAAATAACTTTGCTCTTTCCACAAGTAATGTAAAGCAAAGGTGCCAAAATCACTCGAGGAAGAGAAGGAAACACTATTTCTGAATCATTAGAAAAACCCGAGAGATACTGCCTATGGACAAATGGCTTAATCTAAAAGTTCATCTTTTTCTGCCTGAAGTTTCGCTGAGCAGATGTCCCATTTTTCTTATCTTCCTAAAATATGGCTGAAACAACATCCAGGGGAAAATTTAAACTTTTATGAAGGTTGATGGTTTAGAATCCTCTTTTACCTTCCAGAATTTTCTTCTCCAGGCAGATTCTTCAATAAGAGTTCATATTTGAAAATAATTGTAAGCTCTGAGAATTCATGTGCCTAAAAATAAGGAACTTGTTTGAGGAAAGTATAGAACCTGGTAGATAGACTCAAGGGAGGATGTTTGTTTGCAAGCTAGTAGCTCTAAGCTCTGGATTTTTCTATCCTTCTACTTTTTTGTTGTCTGGAGGGAAAAGTTCTATCAACTCACATTAGCTCCTTCTTTCATTTTTAGTTTCGAACTTAGTTAATGATACAAGTATATTTCACTTGCTTAGGGTGCATCCAGAGGGAAGTTCATCCAACATACACTTTCTTCTGCCTTCCTGAGGAATAAAAGATAAGAATGCAAACTCTGGGAAAAGACAAAAGCCTGGGTCTTATGACTGGGGACAGAGAACATAGCAGGATTAGAAAAAAGGTGATAATGTAGAATTCACTCATGCATTCATTCGCCTGGCACTTAAATTACTAGAGTTAGAAAACTTGAGTTTGGGGGAATGTCAAGATCTAGCGCTCTCTTTATGGCTGTTTCCAGGCCATTCTCTGGCATACTGGGATATACTGGATGAACATCTGATCAGCCAAGGAAATGGATCTATTTCTACCACCTCAACATGACCGTTATCACAATTATACTTGATCTTTATGTGAGACTTTTTAAAGACAACTAGAGAGGGTCCCCAAGCTCAAGAGAGTTAATAATGAAGTGGACTAAATCAGTGCAAGAATAGGCTGGATAAATTCCCCAACTACAAAGTCAATTTGTGCATGGGTAGATACTGCGGGGGGCAGAAGGGGGTGGTCCCGCTCAAGATTTGCAAGTCTTGATTGCTTCCTAATACACCCTCCTAGAGTAGGTCTGCCCCTCTCCTTCCACCCATCTTCCACTTATATCTCTGTTTTGCCAAAACGGAAAGTACAACTCATTAAGAACCTGGGCTCTTGAGACCAGAAGAACTAGATGATGCTTGCCTACCACCAATAACCTCCCTGACAGGGAACACAGAGAGGCCCTGATGGAGCAGGAGAAAAGTAGGGTGCAGAACTCAAATTCTAGTAAAAAGACAAGACTTAATGGTCTAACTGAGACTGGAGGAACCCCAGAAAGCATGGCCCCCAGACTCTCTGTCAACCCAGCATTAAAACCATGCCCGAGGTCAACTCTTCGGACAAAGATTAGACTGGACTATGGGACATAAAATGATACTCGTGAAGACTGTGCTTCTTAGCTCAAGTAGATACGTGAGACTAAATGGGCAGCTCCTGTCCGGAGGTGAGATGAGAAGGCAGAGAGGTTCAGGAGCTGGTTGAATGGACATGGGAAATCAGGGGTGGAAAGGAGGAAGGTGCTGTCACAGTATAGGGAGAGCAATTAGGGTCACGTAACAATGTATGTATAAATTTTTCTATTAGAGACTAACTTGAATTGTAAACTTCCACTTAAAGTATGACAGTAAAATTAAATTAAAAAAGAACTTGGGCTCTGGAGTCAGAAAGGGCTGGGTTTCATCTGTCTGTTGCTCTGCCACTAAGGTTTATCTCCATTAGCTTTAATGTCCTAATATGTAAAATAAGAAGAACAACAGTACCTGCCTTAGAGCGTTACAATGAAGATCAAAGCAATCGACAAGGTAGCTCACACAGATATGCTAAAAAATGGTTGTTAGATTTTTTTCATTGTCTGCATGTGAAAACAGAAATAAATGGGATATATTTGTTTAACTCTGAGGATGTGTCTGTGTGTGTGTGTTGTTGTAGTTAGTTGCCAGCAACCTCATGTACAAAAGAATGAAATGTTGCTCAATCCTGTGCCATCTTCACGATCGTTGGTATGCTCAAGTTCACTGTTGCCGCCATCGTGTGTTTTGAGGACCTAGAAGGCTCATCTTCCAGCACTATCTCAGGCAACATTCTGTTGTACTCCATAGGATTTTCATTGGCTGATTTTCAGAAGTAGATCGCCAGACCTTTCTTCCTAGCCTGCCTTAGTCTGGAAGCTTCACTGAAACCTGTCCACCATGGATGACCCTGCTGATGTTTGAAATACCGGTGGCATAGCTTTCAGCATCATAGCAACACTCAAGCTAGAGAAGTGGTGGATATATGCATATATGTACATACATATATGTGTATAATTTTTAAATTGAACTACATTTTTTTCTGATAAGTGATTATTACCATGAAGTTCAAATTATACAGACAAAGTGGTTCATACAATGTATGCACATGGCCAGAGATAGATGAGAAAACAGTTCTAATCACCACAGCGGAGACTGAGTGAGACCTCTGAACTCTGCTACCATTTAGAAATAATAGTTTCACAAGTGAATGGGTGTCTGGAAACCAGCAGTGTGACAACGGGAGAAACACACACGAAGGAGTGCAGAATCGATTTTATCGTAGTACAGTGCAAGTCCTATTTGAGTAAGCTGTATTTTTCCGGGCCCCATCTTCTCATGACTGCATAATTTTTGTAACATTATGTTGACAATTATTGTTTTAAGGCTTCGTAGACTATTGAGGCCAGTCTGTGGTCTGTGGACTAACAAGAAAAGGCTAGATTAAAGACTTGCCAGACGACCATTTTCTAGGAGACTGGATGATATCAGAGCTTTTGAAATATTGGTATCAAAGATCTCACCAGCTAAAATTCAAGGAATTTTCCCCCATAGACTCTTCCTTCTGGATCTCTTCTGACTGGAAGAGATCCATATTTATGCCTATTCCCAAGAAAGGTGATCCAACTGAATGCAGAAATTACCGAACAATATACTAACATCACACAGAAGTAAAATTTTGCCGAAGATCATTCAAAAGTGGCTGCAGCAGTATATCGACAGGGAACTGCCAGAAATTCAAGCTGGATTCAAAAAAGGACGTGGAACCAGGGATATCATTGCTGATGTCAGATGGATCCTGGATGAAAGTGGAGAATACCGGAAAGATGTTTACCTGTGTTTTATTGATTTCTGCAAAGGCATTCCGCTGTGTGGATCATAACAAATTATGGATAGCATTTCGAAGACTGGCAATTCCAGAACACTTAATTGTGCACATGAGGAACTTGTACACAGATCAAGAGTCAGTCGTTTGAACAGAACAAGGGGATACTGCGTAGTTTAAAGTCAGGAAAGGTGTGCGTCAGGGTTATATCTTTTCACCATACCTCTTCTGTCTGTATGCTGAGCAGATAATCCAAGAAGCTGGATTCTATGAAGAAGAACGGGGCATCAAGACTGAAAGAAGATGCATTAACAACTTGCATTATGCAGAAAACACAACCTTGCTTGCTGAAAGTGAAGAGGACTTGAAGCACTTACTGATGAAGATCAAAGACCCCAGCCTTCAGTGTGGATTACACCTCAACATAAAGAAAACAAAAATCCTCACAACTTGACCAATAAGCAACATCATGATAAACGGAGAAAAGACTGAAGTTGTCAAGGATTTCATTTTACTTGGATCCACAGTCAACACCCATGGAAGCAGCAGTCAAGAAATCAAAACAGGCATTGCATTGGGCAAATCTGCTGCAAAAGAGCTTTTTAAAGTGTTGAAAAGCAAAGATGTCACCTTGAAGATGATGGTGTGCCTGACCCAAACCATGGTGTTTTCAGTCACCTCATATGCATGTGAAAGCTGGATGATGAATAAGGAAGACCAAAGAAGAATTGATGCCTTTGAATTGTGGTGTTGGCGAAGAATATTCACTATACCATGTACTGCCAAAAGAACAAACAAATCTGTCTTGGAAAAAGTGCAACCAGAATACGCCTTAGAAGCAAGGATGGCAAGACTATGTCTTACATACTTTGGACATGTTATTAGGAGACATCAGTCCCTAGAGTAGGACATCATGCTTGGAAAAGTACAGGGTCAGTGAAAAAGAGGAAGACCCTCAACAAGATGGATTGACACAGTGGCTGCAACAATCAGCTCAAGCATAATGATTGTGAGGATGGCGCAGGACCGGGCAGTGTTTTGTTCTGTTGTACATAGGGTCACTATGAGTCAGAATGGACTCTATGGCACCTAACAACAACAACAACAGACTTTTCCTGTCCATTTTTCCAGGTATGAGTTCATCCTTTGCCTCTACCCTTCCTGCCCCCCATGCCTACTTAAAACCCACAGACCATGGAGTATAGAAACTTTTAAAGACAATTGGAGCAAGAACTCACTTCTCTAATCATGTACGAGAAGTAGTTCCTGCAGACTGCTGAAGCCACTTGAACCAATCGCCGTTGAGTTGACTCTGACTCATGGTGACCTCTTATGTGTCAGAGTAGAACTGTACTCCATAGAGTTTTCAATGGCTGATTTTTCAGAAGTAAGTCACCAGGTCTTTCTTTGAGGTACCTCTGGGTGTACTTGAACCTCTAGTCTTTTGGGTTAGCAGCCAAGACCATTAACCATTTGCACTATGCATGGACTCCCAGATTGCAGAAGGAAAAGTTAATCCCACTTCTCCTCCATCATTGTTTTACACAAAGAGCCTTTGTGGGAGAGCTCACTGTTGTGATGATTGCATTTTTTGATATGCTAATATCTTTTATTTTGGGAATGTTGGGACTTACACTAAAGAAAATCTCTTGAATGAGAGCAGAACCACAGCAGCCCATAGAACAGTCCTCTTGTACATAATAGGTTTTCAGTGACTATTTAGTGAATAATATTGAAGCTTTAATGAATAAATTAATGAGTAAAGAATGAATCTTAGAGTCTTGCCTCAGCTTTTGTCTTGGGCCTTAGGTTCCTTGCCTGTATGGAGTTTGGACCAGATCAGGGCTATAAAAGTTTTTAGAGATGAAAATATTCTCTGCTCCTGACTCACATATTGATGGATAAAAAGGGGCTAATTGGCCAAGTCACCACCCCTACCAGGCTGTACTCAACCCTGACTCCCAATACTCAGTCTCTGTAGTACAGTGATGTTCCTCTGGGTATCTGTGTGTTCAAACAGGAGACTAGCTAGTTGTTGGAAAAGAAGGGGAAGAGAGAAAAGAGAGTGGGCGAATATTTTTTTTCTCCCCAGGGGAAAGGTTTTTCCGGAGCCAGGCAATGTGTAGGGCCTTAGTCCAGAGTGTTGTGACTGGGCAGAGGGCTTAAGTCCTAGCAGGAAGCTGCGGCACAAGGCCAAGCCATGTGGACGAGGCCCAAATGCAGAGGGAAGGAGAGGACTACCATTTGGTGAGGCTGCAGGTGCCCAGCACTCACACCAGGCACACCAGATTCAGAATTTATGGCTACACAGCTATTTTCGGACCCCTCCTGCTAGTAAAGCCCGCCACCTCTCACCTAAGCAGGCTCAGAAAGTAGGTGGGGTTTTCTGCAAGATGAAAAACACAGCTGAAGAGGACAAAGGAAAACAGATCTGACAGACACAGACCTGCATCCGTCTTTTGGTGCTGATTTAAAATACTCTGAGCAATGTCAATTTGAGGGTGGTTCATGGCGGAAGAGATGGAGGTGAAATGGAATGCATGTTTCCTTTGGTCTGGGTAGCAGCCCAGCTACACTGAGACTTACAAAATCATCTTCTTGGGGATTTATGTCACCATATCCCTTCCCCCTCAAAAACAAAAAACAAAAAAAAAAAAAAAGAGGAAAAAGATAAAAATGACATAGAGTGTAGGGATTTATTTTTTCAAAAAAAAATCGTTATTTCATTTCTAACCCAAGACATGCCCTTGGCATTGAGAAGGATGATCAGTCAAGTGTCCAGCAGTTACAGCAACTCACTTGTTAGTTTAATG
This sequence comes from Trichechus manatus latirostris, assembly GCF_000243295.1. Taxonomy (NCBI): domain Eukaryota; kingdom Metazoa; phylum Chordata; class Mammalia; order Sirenia; family Trichechidae; genus Trichechus; species Trichechus manatus. The sequence continues at coordinate 7,302,904 of NW_004443961.1, forward strand.
GAGTCTGAGATATAGCTGGATCCAGCTGGACAAAGTAAAATAAATTAATAAACGTGTAGAAATAAAATGAGATTTTATCTTTTAACATTGACTTGTATGGTTGTACATTAGTATGACTTTAACTCTCAACCAAAGTAGAGAGCCCAAATTTAGATACAACTGGGGAAATTTCTCCACTGAACTGAGTTACAAAACTAGTCACCTTACAGCTTGGCTCAACTCTTAGGAATCTGAACCCAAAGCTGTGAGTTGCATGTGGTCGATCAGGACATTTTCAGTAGGGCCCTTAGGGACCTTTCTCAAGCTGAGGGAACTGCTTTGAAATGGAGCCAATGGCTCCTGACTCACAGGTTGCCTTTAGGTTAGTATTTTATTTGATTCCCAAATGTTGCTAGAAGGGGTACCTAATAGTGGGAACCTTAGATACTAAGACTGCCTCCAGGGGAGCTTTCGGGAGCCAGGCAAGAGGGTGTGTTGGAGTTTGTATGGCCTTCTCCGGTGCGGTGGTGGTTCGGTGGTAGAACTGTTGCCTTCCATATGGGAGACCTGGATTCAATTTCTGGCCACTGTACCTTTTGTACAGCCACTACTTGTCTGTCAGTGGTGGATTGCATGTTGCTCTAATGCTAAACAGGTTTCAGAGGAGTTTCCAGACTAAAGCAGACTAGGAAGGCCTGGCCTGAAAATCAGCCAGTGAAAACCTTATGAATCACAATAGGCCAATCTGTAACCACTCATGGGGATGGCGCGGGGCTGGGCAGCGTTTTGTTCTGTTTTGGATGGTGTTGCCATGAATCCGGGGCTGACTAGACAGTTAACAACAACGACGTGGTCTTTTCCAGGCATCAAGGCAGGATATGTCAGCGGCCAGCAGAGACCGGGACTTAGCATCCTGAGAGGGCTAAGCAGGTACTCCTAGTTTCTTTCTCTCTAAATGATTATATTTTTTGGCGAAATGAGTGGGAGATGACAGCTATGGGAAACCAGAACTTAATTCTTGCTATTTGAAGTTGTTGTTGTTGTTAGTTGCTGTCAAGTCAGTTCCAACTCATGATGACCCGCGTGTGCAGAGTAGCACTGTACTTCATAGGGTTTCCGACCTCTCAGAAGCAGATCACCAGGCCTGTCTTCCTAGGTGCCTCTGAGTGGGTTCAAACTGCCAACCCTTCAGCTAGTAGTCGAGCACATAACCATTTTTGCCACCCAGGGCCTCTTAGAACTTAATTCTGATTTCCAATGGAAATCAAAGACAGAAAAATAGTAATGCATTACATATACATTTATATATTTTCTCAAAGTCTTCATATAAATCATTTCTTTTGATTTTCATGACAACCACGAGAGATAGATTAGAAAAATATTATTATCCTTGTTTGCCAGGCAAGAAATCTGAAGTAGTGAAGGGGGCCGGGGTATAAAGCAACTTGCCTAAAGTCCCTCTTCGAGCTAAGAGGAGCTGGGGTCTCCTTACAGATTATGCTGAACACTTTCCATGGCCCCATCTCCATTGCTTGCCTTTCCTTGCAAGCAGCCAGTGAAACATCTTTCAGAAGTCCCACAGAGACATAACAGGACAAATATCTATAGCAATCCCAGACACCAGCAGCTATTTAAAATGAGTGAAATGAAGTCATACTCCTAAAGGTTGAGGTTCTGTAAGTTATTTTATTCTTGGTATAATTTCATCCTCAAAATATTTTCTGGGCACGGTGCCTCAAGTAAATGGAGGGAACATACCCTAGAGGAAGATAAAAACTTTAGTGTGCGATCTATTGTGTTTTTGTTTTTTTAAGTAAAAGTGAACAAAGTTCAGGCAGACGAAAAAATGAGCACATGGCATGAGGGGTGGGCAGGTTTCTTATGTGGAGTCTTAGATGATCCAGCATCCCTTAAGGACCAGTGCCAACAGGATATGGTTTGGAATATTCCAAAGAACAAGATGCAGCCTTTCTGGGATTTTATGGGAGATGCATTCATAAAAACAGCTGCCTTGCCCTTCCGAGTTTTTCTAAGCTTGGATCAGTATCAGTTCATCTTTTCTCTTCATCCCTCCCCCCTCTTACTTCCTTGATCATAGAGCAGTCATTGTGGATACACGCACATAGACTCTGGAGAAAGCAAACGAGGCAGGTAATCTAGCAGGAGATTTCTTCTAGATCTATGGCCCTGCATCACAGCCCTACAGATTCTGCTCCCTACCTGTGGGCTGGACTTATATTACCTTTGCAATAGGTCCCTCTCCCCCTTACATTTTACCGTACCTGTTTTGTTTTTATTCTTTTGCTGTTAATGAGAACGTGTGACAAACTGCCAGTTTAAGAATGATTTGCCAACCTGAGCCCATGGGGTACTGAAATACTGTCACTCGTGAGATTTGCCTTCCTGCATTTGAGGCAACTGCATGTTGTGAGGATCTCAGCTCAGCACTCTTACATGGGTACATATTATGGATTCGTCTGGGTGGAGAACCCCTGGATGGAAGAGTTGGGCTGTATTGCAAACCCACAGTTGTGGTTCCTTTTCAAATAATTGCATGCACCAGGCCTGCCTCATTCTTGGCAATTCCATTACATGTGAATTCTTACTCTATTTGTTGTTGTTGTTAGGTGCCATGGAGTTAATTCTGATTCATAGCGACCCCACGTGACAGAGTAGAACTGCCTTGTAAGTTTTCGTAGGCTTTAATCTTTACAGGAGCAGATTGCCAGGTCTTTCTCCTGTAGAGCTACTGAGTGGGTTCAAACCACCAACCTTTCAGTTGGCAGCTGAGCACTTAACTGTTGCACCACCACAGCCCCTTACTCTATCTATAGACCTGCTCAGAAATGGCCCACTTACATTATTTAGTTAAGTAATGGTACTCACTAACAGAGCTCAGGAGAATGAGCTAAGTGAACAAACAATAGCAGCTGCTATTTACTGAGCATCTGCTATGTGCCAGGTCCCTCCACCCTTTATCTTACTTCATGCTTGCATTCATCCCGTCAGGTAAGCATTATTGACCCCGCTTCACCAGAGAGATGAGTGGAGCTTAGATGGGCCAAGCAATGTGCCTAAGGTCCCCTGGAGGGTCAGTGAAAAAGAGGAAGACCCTCAACAAGATGGATTGACACAGTGGCTGCAACAATGAGCTCAAACGTAGCAATGATTGTGAGAAAGGCACAAGACTGGGCAGCGTTTTCATTGTGTTGTACATGGAGTCACTACGAGTCAGAACCAACTCCACAGCACCTAACAACAACAACACAGTCTAGTGGCAGAAGTGGGACTGGAACCCAGGACTTGTGACCACCTAAGCCTATTGTGTTGACCAGATGTTACCCCTTGGCCCCCAGAAGCACCTCATTACCTTCTCAGTACATCATTTACTGGCCTACGGTCATTCCATCAAATGGGAATCTTCACACCCCAGTCACTTTGGGGAAGCAGTCTGTCCACACCAACTCCAACCACTACCTTTGAAATACTGGAAACCTTTGTTCATGATTCGTACAATGCAAATGAAGTAATTAATCTGTAAAAGCCTTTGAAAAGCAAGTTGTAATTAAAATTGCAGATAGCTGTATAGTACGGCAGTGCTCTCTGTCATTTTTATTCCAGAGCATATGATCCCTGGGAAATGGCTCCCCTGGAATTGTAGATAAACTGTGGTTATGACAGCAGAATTGAAGCCCATTATCAGCTTTGAGAAAACTCACTGTTCATTACCAGAAAGATTACAGATTGATTCTATCTGTCCTACAACCTACTATTTTTTTTAACATTTTAAAATGACTTGTTACACAAGCATATAACAATATCGATGGGATGCAAAAGAAAGGGGAGAAAATTGCCTACCATACTGACACATTAAAAAAAAAAATCTATTTTCATTTCTCTCTATTCCCTTCCAATCCTTGTCCATGTATATAATTTTTGCAATAACGGAGGTGTGATTTTGTATTCTACTTACGTTTTTTTTTCAAGAAACATTAGAGAAGAACCTTTTTCCATGTTGTTTTAGAGTCTGCAACTGCTGCATCCACAGAACGGTAGAGCCCATGGCCAGCTGAGGACTAGACTATGGGCAGTGTTCAGGCCCAAGGAGGGCGATGGAAATACCTCTTGGGAGAAGCCCTTGCTTCTCTTGTTCCCCATCATATACTCCCAGGGTAAGAAATGTGGTTCTAGTTCACTCGTTTTAACTGCTGTGATATCTTCCATTGGATGAATATACCACAGTTTATCCATATCCAGGGAGGAATCTGAGAAGACAGGGATGGGTTTGCCGGAGGAAATGATTCAGTACTCAAAGTCTAAGTGAAGAATCCCACTTATATGGAAGATCTAGAATAGACAAGTGAGTAGAGACTAAAGTTTATTAGTGGTTACCAGGGGACAGTGGTGGAGTCAGTGGGAGACCCAGGTTAGATTCCTGACCAATGCACGTTAAGCACAGTGACCACCAATTTGTCAGTGGAGGCTTGCTTGTCTCTCTGATGCTGAAAAGGTTTCAACAGAACTACCAGACTAACACTAGGAAGAAAGGCCTGGTGGTCTATTTCCAAAAATCTACCAAGGAAAACCCTATGAATCACAAAGTTATGAGTTTGGGTCTGACTCGAGGATAGCTTAAAACAACAAGGAGTAGGTGGAAGGGGAAAAGAGGGACTCATTGCTTAGGGGACACTGAGATTCTGGGAAGGGTGATGGAAAAATTTTGAAATGGGTGATGGTTGAATAATATGATAAACATAATTAATGTCACTGAATTGTACATGTGAAGAATGTTAATATGGAAAATGTTTCGTTACATACGTGTTTTTATTGTTAAGTGCCATCGGTTGGTTCCGACTCATAGTAACCCTATGTACAACAGAATGAAACAGTGCCTGGTCCTATGCCATTCTCACAATCATTGCTATGTTTGAGCATATTGTTGCAGTCACTGTGACAATCCATTACGTTGAGAGTCTTCCTCTTTTAACTGACCCTCTATCTTACGAAGCATGATGTCCTTCTCCAGGGACTAGTCCCTGCTGATAACATCTCCAAAGTACATGAGACAAAGTCTTGCCATCATCACTTCCAAGGAGCACTCTGGCTGTACTTCTTGCAAGACAGACTTATTCATTCTTCTGGTAGTCCACGGTATATTCAGTATTCTTCACCAACACCATGTTTCAAAGCCATCAATTCTCCTTTGGTCTTCCTTACTCATTGTCCAGCTTTCCCATGCATATGAAGCAATGGGTCAGGTGCACCTTCGTCCTCAAAGTGACATCTTTTCAACTCTTGAAAGTGGTTAGGAACTACAGCAAGCTACAGCTGCTTAACAAAAGGCTGGAAGTTTGAATCCACCAAGCTGCTCCTTGGAAACCCTATGGGGCAGTTCTATTCTGTCCTATAGGGTTGCCATGAGTCGGAATCCACTCAACGGCTATGGGTTTGGGTTTTTTTTGGGCAGGGTTTACAGCAGATTTGCCTAATGCAATACATTGTTTGATTTCTTGACTGCTGCTTCTGTGGGAGTTGATTACGGATCCAAGTAAAATGATATCCTTGACAACTTCAGTATTTTATGTTTACCATGATGCTGCTTACTGGTCCAGTTGTGAGGATTTTTGTTTTCTTTATGTTGAGGTGTAATCCATACTGAAGGCTGTTATCTTTGATCTTCATCGGTAAAGACTTCAAGTCCACTTCGCTTTCAGCAAGCAAGTTTGTCATCTGCATATCACAGGTTGTTAATGAGTCTTCTTCCAATCCTGATGTCGCATTCTTCTTCATATAGTCCAGTTTCTCAGATTATTTGCTCAGCATACGGATTGAATAAGTATGGTGAAAGGATACAAGCCCAATGCGCACCTTCCCTAATTTTAAACCACACAGTATCCCCTTGTTCTGTTAGAATGACTGCCTCTTGGTCTATGTATAGGTTCCGCACGAGTACAATCAATTATTCTGGAATTCTCATTCTTCATAATGTTATCCATAATTTGTTATGAGCCACACAGTCTAATGCCTTGCATATTCAATAAAACAGAGGTAAACATCTTTCTGGTATTCTCCGCTTTTAGCCAAGATCCATCTGACATCAGCAATGTTCCACGTCCTCTTCTGAATCCGGCTTCAACTTCTTGCAGTTCCCTGTCGATGTACTGCTGCAACTGTTTTTGAATAATCTTTAGCAAAATTTTACTTGTGTGTGATATTAATGATATTGTTCAATAATTTCTGCATTCTGTTGGATCACCTTTCTTTGGAATGGGCACAAATACAGATCTCTTCCAGTCAGTTGGCCAGGTAGCTGTCTTCTAAATTTCTTGGCATAGATAAGTGAGCACCTCCAGAGCTGCATCCATTTGTTGAAATATCTCGATTGGTATTCCGTCAATTGTTGGAGCCTTGTTTTTTGCCAGCTTGGACTTCTTCCTTCAGTACCGTTGGTCTTGATCATATACTACCTCTTGAAATGGTTGAAAGTTGACCAATTCTTTTTGGTATGATGACTCTTTGTATTCCTTCCATCTTCTTTTGATGCTCCCTGCATTGTTTCATATTTTCCCCATAGGATCCTTCAGTATTGCAACTTGAGGCTTGAATTTTTCTTCGGTTCTTTCAGCTTCAGAAATGCTGAGTGTGTTCTTCCCTTTTGGTTTTCTAACTCCAAATCTTTGCACATATAATTATAATGCTTCACTTTGTCTTCTTGAACTGCCTTTTAAAATCTTCTGATCAGCTCTTTTACTTCATCATTTCTTCCATTCGCTTTAGCTACTCTGTTCAAGAGAAAGTTTCAGAGTCTCTTCTGACATCCATTTTGGTCTTTTCTTTCTTTCCTGTCTTTTTAATGTCCTTTTGCTTTCTTCATATATGATGTTCTTGATGTCATCTCAAAACTCCTCTGGTCTTCGGTCATTAGTGTTCAATGTGTCAAATCTGTTCTTGAGGTGGTCTCTATATTCAGGTGAGATATACCTGAGGTCATACTTTGGCTCCCGTGGACTTCTGTTAGTTTTCTTCATCTTCAACTTGAACTTGCATAGGAGCAATTGATGGTCTATTATGCAGTCAGCATCTGGTCTCTTTCTGACTGATGATATTGAGCTTTTCCATAGTCTCTTTCCACAGATGTAGTCGATTAGATTCCTGTGTTTTCCATCTGGTGAGGTCCACCTGTATAGTCACCATTTATGTTATTGAAAAAAGGTATTTGCAATGAAGAAATCATTGGTCTTGCAAAATTCTATCATGTGATCTCCAGCATCCTTTCTATCACCAAGGCCGTATTTTCCAACTGCTGATCCTCCTTCTTTTCTCCAACTTTTGCATTCCAATGACCAGTAGTTATCAATGTGTCTTGATTGCATATTTGATCAATTTCACACTGCACATGTTGGTAAAAATCTTCAATTTCCTCATCCTTGACTAAGTGGTTGGTGCATAAATTTGAATAATAGTTGTATTAACTGATCTTGCTTGTAGGCATATGGATATTTTCCTATTACTGACAGCACTGAACTTCAGGATAGATCTTGAAATGTTCTTTTTGGCTATGAATGTGACATCATTCCTCTTCAATATGTCTTTCCCGGCAAGATAGTCCCTATGATTCTCTGACTCAAAATGGCCAATGCCAGTTCATTTCAGCTCATGAATGACGAGGATATTGGTCTTTATGGTGTTCATTTCATTGTTGACGACTTCCAATTTTCCAGTTTTCCTGGAAGCTCCGCTAAAACCTGTCTACCATGGGTGACCCTGCTGGTATTTGAAATACCAGTGGCATAGCTTCTGGCATCACAGGATGACAAACTGACAAACACGTGGTTGGTTACATACGTATTTACCACAACTAAAAAAAAAAAAAGAATCAGCTTCAGACGTTTGAAAGCTTTGTACAAGGTTGTTGTTGTAGAGGCAAGTCAGGAAAAAAAGGAATCGTTCAGCGGGCAAGCCAGATTGGAAGCCAAAGATGCATGCTGAAGCAAGGAGGAGGTATTTCAAGAAGAGGATCCAGTTAGAGCTGGGAAAAAGAAAGGTAACGTAGGGGCATCTCAGCCTTTAGATTCAGACAAATCATCACTAGCTAGAACATTCATATGTTACTGTCTATATTAAGTGTTATTCACTGTTAAGCTCACTGTACCCTTGCTTCTTATTTTTTAAACTATTTGATTATAAAAAAAATTTTAAAAAACCATTCAGATAGTTATAGACTAACATGCATGTAATCACCACTCACCCTGTTCAAATTTTAAAACGCTGCCACGTTAGCTTCAGGTAGTTTTAAGCACTAAAACATGTTGTTGTTGGTAGTTGCCATTGAGTCAGCTCCAATTCGTGGTGACCTTACGTAAAACAGAACCAAACGTTGCCTGGTTCTGTGCCATCTTCAGGATCATTGGTATGTTTGGGCTCATCTTTCAGCACTGTATTGGATATGTTCTTGTGATCCACAGGGTTTTCATTGGCTAATTTTCGTAAATAGGTTGCCAGGCCGTTCTTCCTAGTCTGTCTTAGTCTGGAAGCTTAGCTGAAATCTATCTGTTATGGGTAACCATGCTGGTATTCCTTAGGTGGTACGAATGGTTAAGTGATCAACTACTAGCTGAAAAGTTGGCAGTTCAAACCCACCCAGAGATGCCTCGGATGACAGACCTGGCCATCTGCTTCCAAAAGGTCACAGCCTTGAAAACCCTATGGAATGGGTCTACTCTGCACAAATGGGATTGCTATGAGTTGCAACTGCTGGTGTTTGAAATACCTGTGGCATCATAGCAACCAGCATCATAGCAACACACAAGACACTACCACAAACTGAATGATGGTTGGTGGACTAGAGCTTTACAATAAGCCATAATATCTGGTACAAAAAAGTCCCCCTAATCTTAGCTTTAAACCACTTTTTGATCCTGTGATTCCATATTAGTTTAGGGTTATGTGAACATAATGATCACTTCGCCCCTTTCTTTCTAGTTCTCATACCATTTTCTTCTTTACCTTGTCTTACTGACTTGTCCGGGACTGCCTATATAGAATAAAAGCATTGATAGTGAACAGCCTCATCTTGCGACTGCTTCTAGAATTTCCACTTTAAGTACAGTATTTGATGTAGGTTTTTAGTAAATATTTATCAGGTTAAAAAATCGATTTTTAATTTTCTTAGAGTTTTTATGAAGCATAAATCGTAGATAATGTTTAATGCCATTTCTTCATCTATTTTAGTGATTATATGTCATTTCTCCTTTAATCTCTATTAATAGATTTTCTGAAGTTTTATTATACTTTCATAATTAGTAAAAATCCATGGTTGGTTATGTTACAGTATTTATTTAATATAATGCTGAATTCTATTTTCTAGTATTATAATCAGTTTTTGTTTACAATTGAGATTAGTCTCTAGTTGTTATTGTTTGTTTTTTTAATACTGTTTCATTTAACTTTGGTTTTCTTGTACTGTATTTGTCTGGTCTTGTTATCAAGGGTATACTAACCCCATAAGATGAGTCAGGTGGTTTTCCTCATTTTTCTGTTCTGATACAGTTTTATAGGATTGAGATTTTCTGTTCAAGGAAGATTTAGTAAGGCATTAGTTCTGGAATGATTTTAAGTAAGATTTTTGATCACTGATTTCAATTTAAATTATGATTGTTGATTTGTAGCATTTTTTTTCTGGAGTCATTTTTTTACTTTTATTTTTTGTTATTGTGGTTGAAAATATACACGGCTACACATTCACAACTCAACAATCTCTACGTGTATAATTCAGTACTGATTACATTCTTCAAGTTGTGCAACCATTCTCACCTTCCTTTTCTGAGGTGTTCCTCCGCTGTTAACATAAACTCACTGCCCACTAAGCTTCCTGTCTAACGTTTTGAGTAGCTGTTGTCAGTTTGATCCCATATAGATAGTTCTTTAACAGAGCAGGATGTTCAAGGCAGACATTCTTTACTAATTAAGCTAACACTGTTTGGTTTAAAGAAGACTTCAGGGGATATTTTTGGTTTAAGGTTTAAAGATTAGCTCAGTAGTTCCAGGGGTTCATCTAGTCTCAATGGCTCCAGAAAGTCTGGAGTCCATGAGAATTTAAAATTCTGTTCTGCATTTTTCCCCCTTTTGATCAGGATTCATCTATAGAATCTTTGATCAAAACATTCAGTAATGATAGTTGGGCACCATCCAGTTCTGGTCTCGTGGCAAAGGAGGCATTTGTTGATGGAGGCAACTCGTTTTGCATTCCATTTCCTCCTCTTATTCCTGACTCTCCTTCTTTCTCTGTTGCTCTGGGCAAATACAGACCAATTGTTGTACCTTGGATGGCCACTTACAAGTTTTGAAGACCCCAAGTGCTGTACGGAGCCCTCGTGGCACAGTGGTTACGAGCTCAGCTGCTAACCAAAAAATCAGCAGTTCAAATCCACTAACCACTCCTTGGAAACCCTGTGGGGTTGCTATGAGTCACAGTCGACTTGACAGCAATGGCTTTGGTTTTTGGGTTAGGCACTATACAACAAATTAGGGGATAGAATAGAAACACTAAACATAATATTAGGCCAATTGACTGGGACGTCCCATGAAACCGTTACCCTAAACCTCCAAACCAAGAAACCAAATCTCATGAGGTGTCTGGTTGTACATCAGCAGCCTCAGCACATGCTTTATTATTATTATTATTTTTTGTAAAAATACATATTACACAATATTTGCCAATTCAACTTTCTACAGGTATATTACTTTTTGACATCAATTACATCAATCAGCTGTGTAGCCATTACCCTTAATCAATGCCAATTTTCCATCATCATAAACAGAAACTCAATTTTTTAAATAATATTTCTAGAAAATTTATCTTGGCTTTCAATTTTGTTGACATACAATTACTTACAGTGTTCTCTTTTAATTTTGTATTGATTTTAATTTTGTAGCTACAGTTATTTCTCTTTTTCAGTTCTGAGTTTGTGACTTTTCTTTTTTTCTTGATCATTCTTGCTAGAGTTTACTTCTGCTATATCAGGAATGTTTCAATGCCAGGTATCACCTTGAGTCAGTTTGCTCTTTTCCCATAAATATTACAGGCTGTAACTAAATAATACATAAAATAAAAAGAAATACAGGGTCAGATGAATGGGCTTTTAATATGTCAGTATTTAATATGAACCATGAGAAGGAAAATTTCATGGTAATATTTTCCAAATATATATGACAATGGAAAACATTGCTTTTAGGTCCATTTCACCTGACCGATATTCCTTGGAAGTTCCCTGGGTGGCACAAACAAAACCTTGGAAAAATCTTACCTTGCCTAAATAATTTCATAAATGAGGAAACTCTCTTTTAGACCCAAAGAAGTTACATGATTTGATCAAGGCCATGGTAGTGTATCTCTTCTTCACTAAGACACTGGGCTTACAAAAGCAGAGATGAATCAATGCAGCATTTACAGTTTAAGAAACAGATTGTCGACTGGTGTGGTTCTTATTTCTTCTGAATCATTTTATTGAAAAAAATTGTAAACACTCAGATTTTTCTTAACATTGGATTGCAGTAACTTAGTATCAGAAGAAACTTTATAATTTAACATGGCCTAGGAATGACAAAATTAACTCCCCTCCTTAACTTACGAGAAAAGATTCTTAATATTGGAGTAGAGGAAGGCAGCTCCCTATATCACCACCACAGTGAGCCCCCGTTACTAAGGTGTCATATCACTCAGTTGTGTTGAGACCAGGAAATATTGAAGATCACAGTTTTTAGGGAGGAGAAAATCGAAACAGAATGTGCAATAATAACAATAAAGACTCCTAAATCTAAGTCAAAAGACACTGCTATCTGCACATAAAGTCTTAAATTAACATTTAAAAACTCAAAATCTGCATGTTGTTAGTCTTTATAAAATCTACACAAGGATCCCAAACAGTAAATGACTTGCTGAAAGCCTGGCAGATCATCTATTTAGAGACACAATAGAAAGAGATGCCCAATGAAAAAGTCAATCGTGATGAGCAAGAAAATGGTAGTATTTCACATAAAATGTAATGGTCCCATGTTGTTTCTGTAGATACACTTGTAGGATTGCTGTCTGGTCTTATTGCTTTCTTTGATTCTCCTTCAGGCTCTACCAGGCTTGCTATTCTGTTCCAAGATTTTTATATTAAATAAGGGCATTACCCATCAATATCCATGATAGCTCTTGCACATTCCTATATGAGGAGTTTGAGAGAGAATTAGAATGATTCTTTGATATGAAACACAAGTCTAGTACTTCCTGTGTGGCCTTCTAGTTTTGGTGACATAACAAATGCCAACTCAACAGGAGACAGGCAGTAGAGGTTATCACCACAATTAACAGGTTGTACTGAAGGCTTTGAGACACTCAGAAAAGATCTTTGACTCTTCTCACTATTGGAACTAGACCAACACACTGAAGGTTACAACCGTAGAAACAGAACCACTTGGAAAAGAGATGCTCTATTTGATATTTAGATAACAAAGACCATGGTTTCCAAACCAAAAATTGACATACATAGTGTGATAAATATAAATGAACTCATAGACCCCCGAGGAAAGTATTTGAAGTTGAAACCAAACTGAAAAAGCAAGTGCCTTTGAATGCTGTGGTTAGAGTATAGCTTTGTTACTGAGTTCTAGTTCCTTTATTCTCTTAGTTCTGAACTTTTAACCTCTTCACTATCCTTGATTTAAATGATGAGAACTTTAGTGAAGTAACTTACCTTTTAACACTCTGCAAAGTACTATATGAGCTTACTAAGGAAACATATACATGTATTGCTGAGCGTTAAGTTGAGGGCAGTTTTGCAATATGCTCAAAGTGCCCCCTCCCACCATGTTAGCTGTTTTATGAAGAGGATCTTGTTCAGGGACACTTCCAAATAAATACCAAATGAAACTGAGAAATCAAATTCAACACGAAAAGTTGCTGGACAACGTTTACTTAAAAACATCAACACTATAAAGATCCCTCTGTCCCAGAATGATAATTGTTGAAAATATCCACATGAAAAATTTGAGTAAGATACTCTCTGAGGCTATTGATTTTTTCCCTGTTGTTTTTTTCATTTTTTATTTTGAAAAAAGAGAAGAATTACAGAAAAGTAAGAAAACCCGTTGCCATCAAGTTGATTCCAAATCATAGCGACACTATAGGACAGAGTAGAACTGCCCCACAGGGTTTCCAAGGAGCAGCTGGTGGATTCAAACTGCCAACCTTTTGATTAGCATCCAGGCTCCTAACCACTGCACCACCAGGGCTGTGTTTAAAAAATAAACATTGTCCCATCATCTATAAATTAGTTAAATTTTTATTTATAAATTCTTCCAGTTATTTTTAAAGAAATAAAATATTACAAATACAATTAAAATCCATTCTGATCTCCTCTTTTCAACCCTCAACTTCCAAGTTTTGTTGCTTCCCTCTTGACTCTTTTTTTTTGTCTTTTTCTACTAAAAAAGGGGATGGCGGCTTTCTTTTGTGGATGAGTAATGAAAGACTTTGTGTAAGAATTTAGTTAGAGATGAGATTTGAAAAGAAAAGAGGTGCAGGTGGTAGGATTTGGAGGTACCTGAAAGGGAGCAAACCTTCTTACAAACGAAGGTTTTCTTTTGCTTCCTTTTATGCTTCCCTATTTTTATACATTATCATTCCTTGAAGCTCTAAGCCAGGCATGAGCTTCTTTAAATAAATCTCACAAGATAAAAGCCGAGTGCATCAAAATCAGCAGGCATTGATGTCTGTCTGTAAAAGATAATCGCATGCTAATCATGGAGCGTGGATTTGCTTTCTTCTCCAAGGCAAGACACTCCCTGGCACCTGTGGAGGTGAGCCCCAGCACGAATGATCTGTTCTTGACAGTCTTTTACGTGAAAAGTTCATTGACAAATCACCCAGGCACACAATTTAACAATGCCAACTGGCACTTGTGTTGGCCACTTGGCTGTGAAATTGTACTTCTGTATGAAGAGGTGTTTCTTCAACCACATTCAAGTCTCAGTTGCTGTTCTGAAAAGTCTAAGACTTCCCTCTCTGATACAGTGTCACGAGCCACAGGTGGCTATTTAAATGAAAATTAATCAAAAATAAATAAAATTTAAAACCTAGTTCCTCAGTCACACCGGTCACATTTCAAGTGCTCAATAGTCCCATGTGATTAATGGCTACCATAATGGACTGCACAAATATGGAACATTTCCACCATTCCAGAAAGTTCTATTGGACACCGTTGGTCCAGGATACAGTAGATGATGACATTCTTTTTCATGATGGAATAAGAGCCCTGTGCACACAGAGTTTCCCTCTGAGATGAGTATATCAGGGTGACTACTGTTCTCCTGGATTTTGGGGCCCTCTTCCTCCCTCATAGCTCATGGCCGAGCTGAAAGCGTGGGTGAGAGCAAGGAAAATACTTCTTTTTTTTATTTTCTGCTAAAAGTATTAAGACTCTTACATATATTTTCTCATTTACATAAGATATGTTAAAGACAGGTGTAATACTTGGCACAGAAAAGGTGTTCAACAAAGGTTAGCTTCTGCATCTATCAGGACCCAGTCAGGAGGTAGACTGCACACCAAACCAAAACCCAAAACCATTGCCATAGACTCATAGTGACCCTACAGGACAGAGTAGAACTGCCCCATAGGGTTTCCAAGGAGCGGCTAGTGGATTGGAACTGCCAACCTTTTGGTAAGCAGCCAAGCTCTTAAGCATTGCACCACTAGGTCTCCAGAATCCACCTCGATCGTAGGAAAATAGAGAATTTAATATAAAGAATCACACGCCATATGCAAAAACTACTTCAAAATGGATCAAAGACCTGAATATACAGCCTAAAACTATAAAGTTCATAGAAGAAAAAATAGGACCAACACTTCAGGCCTTAATACATGGCATCAACAGGATACAAACCATAACCATCAACGCACAAACCGCAATAGATAAGTTAGATAACTGGGATATTCTAAAAATCAAACACCTATGCTCTTCAAAAGACTTCACCAAAAGAGTAAAAAGAGAACCTACAGACTGGGAAAAAATTTTTGGACAGTACAAG
>NW_004443961.1:7319704-7322669 GCF_000243295.1 Trichechus manatus latirostris
TATGTGTACTACTGTTTCATGAGAAACTATTTGTTCTGTAAGCCTTCACCTGAAGTACAATAAAAAATAAATAAATAAAATAAAATTTCTATTACCCTCTAAAAAAAAATATAAAGACTCGCTAACAAGGTATAAAGCTATTAACCAGCTAACTAACATTTCATGGAGGGAGCAGTTTCCTTTCTTATGGTTGAGAGAACAATGAGTAGAGGAAGCAATTATTAAAACTTAGAAATGTAGAGGAAGGGCCCAGTGGAGCTGAAACTCCGATCCCTGAGAAGGGCTTCTGCTCGGTTGGGACTGGTATCTCTTGCAAGCACTGGAGAAACTACCGACTGAATATGGCTGCTGCTATGGGGAGGAACAACTGCTGCCAGAGTGAAGTGTTGCTGGGGTGACACTCACAGGAACCCAGTCACAAGAAGACTGGAAGCCCATAGGAAACCAACTGAAAGCAGCCAATCCCTTCGCCCTCCTCCAGCCTTGCAATCTCCTTCTAGCGCCCTCTAGCGGCGGAATCGAACAGGGGCCCAACTGGAAAAGCAGAACCATTGTTCGGAGAGTCCTTGCCTCCAGATCCCAAAGGTGAGTACAGGATGATGGGCTTGGAGTTAAAGACAACTTAATAACAGGAGCAGCTCCTTATAAATCCAAAATCTTTTTAATGGCTAAGAGTGGAACTGCCCCTCCTCCTTTCACACGTCCCTCTCAGGCTTCCTTATCATTGTTTGCTATCCCCTTATTTTAGGCTGCTAGTAACCAGTAGAACACTGGTGGCACAGTGGTTAAGAGTTTGGCTGCTAACCAAAACTGTCGGCAGTTTGAATCCATCAGCTGCTCCTTGGAAACACTATGGGGCAGTTCTACTCTGTCCTAAAGGGTCGCTAAAAGTCAGAATCAACTCAATGATAATGCGTTTGGTTTCTTTCTTTTTTTTTTTTTTTTAAGTAAGTGGTAACCAACTGCCATTGAGTCAATTCTGAGTAGAACTGTGCTCCATAGGGTTTTCACTGGCTGATTTTTTTCAGAAGTGGTCCACAATCCTTTTTACTAAGAAGCCTCTGGGTAGATTCAAACCACCAGCCTTTAGGTTGGCAGCCAAGTGTGGTAACTGTTTGCACCACCCAGGGATTAATTAAAACCTGCTATCAGTTATATAGGGGCCCTGGTGGTGCAGTTGTTAAGAGCTCTGCTGCTAACCAAAAGGTCAGCAGTTCAAATCCACCCGCCACTCCTTGGAAACCCTATAGGGCAATTCTACTCTGTTCTATAGGGAAGCGCTATATGGGGAAAGAGGAGTGGGAGAAGGGGTAGCACTGTGTCATTTATCTTAGGCTAAGCTTAAGTGTGCTTGCCAGGTAAAAACAGTTTTTCACCTGTATCAAGATGCTACTGGTTGCAAGTAAGAGAAAATATTTCAAACTGGTTCAAACAGTAAGGAAATGTACCATCTTAATATTGTGCAAGTCCAGAGAGAGGTCAGGCCACAGGGTTGCTGATTCCGACCACCTAACAGTGACACCAGAAAACAAAATTCTTCCCATCTCTGATCCACTCTCCAAAATCTTCTCCTCCTGGTGGTCCTAAGAGGTCTGCCATTAGCCACTGGGTGACATGCTTTCTTGTCACGTTCAGTAGGAGAGAGACAGGCAGGTAACTTGTTCTCCAACTATGAAACATGACTCCTTCCCTTTGGACAGAATGGGCCAGACGTGGACCCATTTGGTTACTCAAGTTCTACCCTACAGCTGGGTATAAAGTGGATTCCTGAACAAAGGAGGCGTGACTGACTAGAGGAAGAGGAGGAGAGTAGGCATCCAAAGTGTCCAGTACTTTATCTTAACCTCAGGCACCCGCCATTCCCTTTAGGGAAGGAACTGTCTTTGCTTAGGAAAATACCTTGATAAGCCACTTGGAGATGGAACATGAGAAATACCCTTAAGGCATGGGTTGGCAGAAAACAAGTCAACTAAAAAGAAAGTAAATAGTTCTTCAGAAGAAATTAGTGGGGATTTGATGGGAGACAGGTGAGAGCAGGTTTGAGAGGATCTGGATGGAGGAGGAGAGAGATAGAGGACAACGGCTGAGAAACGTGGGAGGAGGCTGAGGATGACTTGGCTAAGATGAACGAGAGATTTTTAAAATACGACATGTAGTATTTAATTTTAAGTGTTTATATTTCTGGGATGTAAATCCCCAAGCTGTTGGTAAGTGTACCACCAAGAATCTTTTGAGGATGGGAATTGGTCTGGTGAAAAAGAAACAAATTTGTTACCATATGTGGGTCAATATGCTGAATAACAAAGATTTATTTTTTTTTGCCCCCTCAGTTCTTGACTTGTGTTGAAGTCTTAAATGTTTTGGTGAGAGATGAAGGCCTGAAACAGAAAAAAATTGAAAAGCATGGTGAATTTGTGGGAAACCCTAGGTGGTTTATTTACATGACAGAACTAGAAGCCGCTAAGCTAGAAGTCAACTCAAGGGCAGGAGTCAGCTTAGTCCAAATAACAGCCTCTACTTACCAGGGCATGTGTGATATGTCAGTGTGTGTGTGTATGTGTGTGTGAACGTGTAAGGGTGCACATTTTATGTGCATTATGTCTGTGTGTATGTGTGTGTCTGTCGGGGGAGTGTAGTTTGAAATAAAAATTATAATATCTAGCACTTATGAAGTACCTACTACTATATTTAATCCTCACCACACCTCTGTTATAAATATGATTATTATTTTTTTAAATTTTTTTATTGTACTTTAGATGAAGGTTTACAGAACAAATAGTTTCCCATTAAACAGTCAGTACACATATTGTTTTATGACGTTGGTTAACAACCGTACGACATGTCAACACTCTCCCTTCTCCACCTTGAGGACCTTTGGTTTTTTGGTGAAAATATACATAGCCAAAGTTACACCGTTTTGAAAGTTTCTGCATGTACAGTTCAGTGACATCGATTACATTCTTCC
>NW_004443961.1:7325061-7342397 GCF_000243295.1 Trichechus manatus latirostris
AATTCTGAGTATTAGAGATTTGAATTCCCTATCAGGTAGTTCTAGTGCCTTATCTTCTACTAGAAAGTCATCTGGTGTTTTATTTTGGATGTCTACTGGAACCATCCTGTCCTGTTTTTGTAAGTGTTTTGATATTGTCTGCTGTCTTTGGGGATTCAGTAGTTATCTTTCTCGTTTATTGATTGCGGATTTGTTTGTTTCGTCCCTTTTTTTTTTTTTAATTTGGCTATGTCTGAGCAGGCGGGCTGTGTGTTCTTTGTTGTTTACTCTTCTTTGGACACAATACTTTTCGCCTCCTTCTCCAATTGGCAGAGTCAGTTGCTCAGATATGGTACAGCACAGCAGGTCTAGCTGAAGAGGAGTTGCTGGGATGGATTGTTTGTGGCACTTACTACAGCCACCAGGGCAGGTCGGTAATCAGTGCAAGGCAGGTTCCGGTAAGCTGTGCCTGTGCTGCTTGGTGGTGTGATGTTAAGTGCCCGGTGCAGGTAGGCAGGTTGGAGGGGGGAGATTGTGATGTGTGGAGCTAAGATGGGTATGGGAGAGAGGAGAGAGGAACAGGAGCCAAAAACATATAAACAAACAAAAAAGAGTGCTAGGGGAGCTTGCTGTTGGACTGGGAAGATGAGAGACTATGAAACTGAAAAAAACAAGAAGGGAAAGAAGAAGAGAAAAAAAGAAAAGAATGAATAAATAAAAATTAGAAAGAAAAAAGCACAGCAAAGCTCCCAGGGATCCTACCGGTGCAGCTATGAGGTCTGGGGAAGTTGTTCCCACATGTTGAAGTACAGCCTTCCTAGAATGTGTAGAGGTATTCAGCACCAGGTATTCAGGGGGCATGAAGAGAAGGAAGGTATAGAGAGACGAGAAAATGAGTAATGAAGAAAGAGGAAAAGAGGGAAAAGAAAACAAAACAAATTAAGAAAAAAAAAAGAACAAGAAAAGCCCCCCAAAAAACAGGGGAAAAGGAAACCTACGAGAAAAGAAATGCTCTCAGAGATCCCTCTGCACATCTGCGCAAGCTGACAGGGTAGGTTCCAAGCCGCGTAGCACTGCCCAGCCAGAACGGGTTCCCAACTTGAGAAAAAAAAAAGAAAACAAACAAACAATTCAAAACAAGCAAACAAAAAAAAAAAGCTCTGGGATCCCTCCGGTGTGGCAGCACAGGCCAGGAAGCAGTTCCACACTCGAACGGAGCTCCGCAGCCCCTTAGGAAGAAGCAAAGATGGCGCCAGAGCCAGGTATTTGAGCGAAAGGAGGGGGAGGCGGTGAGAGGTAAGGAAGAAATCAAAAGAAGCAGAAAAAAAGCAACACCAGCAGCCAACAAATGGCACTTAGGGAGTCAGCCAGTGTGGGCGGGTGGAATCCAAGCAGCTGGTGCTTCCCGGCCAAGAGACTGTGGCCATGGGAAGCAGGGGAGGCCAAGTGGGGCGAAGAAGGTTGGGGGGTGGAAAAGTGTATATCGCTGTTTACCAGTTGTTCTGTCTCCTGCTGGAAGCTCCGTGAAGCTGCTTTCTCATATACCCTGTTTGCTGGTCTCCGATAGGAGTCCAAGATGGCAGATCCATGCTGCGTTATCTGATAGGAGACCTCTGCATGAATCTCTCCTTGCTTTCCATTCTCTGTCAGTTTCTCACTCCATTTGGTGCTTGGCTGAGTTCTTTATCTCTTCATCTGATGTTTTAGGGTTTCAGGATTGCTGTTTTCTCTGTTTGGCTTAGTTTTTCAGATCTTTGCTGTGGAGGGGACGGCGTGGTGCTTCTGCCTAGAGCACCATGTTGGCGGAAGTCTAAATATAATTATTATTATCATTATCCCCATTTTATAGATGAAGAAACAAAGGCGCAGAGAAGTTACTTATATTGTCCAAGGTTTTCCAGTTAGGAAGAGGTTTTGAATCAGCTATGGTATATATGGGGCCCTGGTGATGCAGTGGTTAAGAGCTTGGCTGCTAACCCAAAGCTAGGCAGTTCGAATCTACCAGCTGCTCCTTGGAAACCCTATGGAAGATTTC
Source organism: Trichechus manatus latirostris (assembly GCF_000243295.1). NCBI lineage: Eukaryota > Metazoa > Chordata > Mammalia > Sirenia > Trichechidae > Trichechus > Trichechus manatus. The sequence continues at coordinate 7,327,076 of NW_004443961.1, forward strand.
TACACTGTCCTATAGGATCGCTATGAATCAGAATCAATTTGATGGCAACAGATTAAGATATATACGATTCCAAAGAAATACTTCGTTACAACACCTGTATAATGTCTGCCTCTTGGATTTGCACTGGCAGGTGAGAACAAGGAATAGCAAAATGTGTATAATAGGCAATAACATAACCCCATTTTAAACTCCAGCAAGTGTGGCCTCTAATGTTTTGTTATCTTTACAAACCCTTTCCCCTACCCATTGCAGAACAGGATCTTGTTTAAGAATAATAATAATAATAATAATATAATGAACTTTGCTTAAAAATAGCAACATAATAATAATAATAGCAACAGTAGCAAAAAAAAAAAGAAGGAATGAATAAATCTTTCCTATAGTAGAATGATGGCTGTAGTGGAGAGTTGGCCCCCACCCGCCTCCCTGCTCTACGCATCCCAGCCCATGACTGCTGTGTGCTGGGGAGCTCAGCTTCAGTCTGTCCTTGGAACAGTTCTGCCCTCCCACCTGGAGGCTCTCCTTCCAGATGACCATATGGTGGCTGCGTAGGCAACCTGCTGCTGCCCATTCTCTGCACATGTCCATTAAAACAGTGCTGTAGCAAAGGGACAGTGTGGAGGTCTTGTTATACTTCTCTTTCCATCTAAGGAGAGTTTGGGCTGTACGCAATGTTGACTCATTCATTTAAGAAGATTTTTATAAATCAGGATTCTGCTTGTATCTCAAATAAATGAAACCACTCCCCATCCTATAATTCTGCATGGAGAAAAGTAATTCTGAAAGGAAGAGAGAAAAATGACTTATATATTCAAATAGTTACAGAGTTCTGAGACTCACAAAGAGAACCGGAAAATTTTGCCATCATAGTAATTCCCCATCTCTCTTATTCAACAAACATTGGTTAAGCACCTGCTGTAATAATGAATTATTTATTATGTTCCTACTGTGTGGAAGGGCCACCACCCATCTGTCAGTTTGTTATACTGTGATGGCTTGCTTGTTGCTGTGATACTGGGAGCTATGCTACCAGTATTTTAAATGCCAGCAGGGTCACCCATGGTGGACAGATTTCAGCAGAGCTTCCAGATGAAGACAGACTAGGAAGAAAGGCCTGGTGATCTACTTCCAATAATTAACCAATGAAGACCGTATGAATAACAACAGAATATTGTCCAATATAGTGCTGGAAGATGAGTCCCTAGGCTGGAAGGCACTAGACAATAGCCACAACATTGGACTCAAACATACCAACGATAATGAAGATGGCAATGTTTTGTTCTGTTACACTCGAAGACTCCATGAGTCAGAGCCAACTCGACAGCAACTAACAACACGTCAGAACCAAATTTTGCGGAGGGAGGAGAAGGCTGCACTCTTGTTTCTTGCATTCCCCGGTTTATTAGGAATATTATTGAATATTCACACAAATAGCTAAAATTTAGTATGCCTATTAAATTGAGTTGACTGTATTGTTAGATTCCTCCGTTCCCTTAATATTTTGTCTACTAGATCTGTCTGATTCTGAAAAAGATATATTGAAACCTGCCACCATCACTTACTTAAAAAAAAAAAAAAGAACAACCTATTGCCGTCGAGTCGATCCCGACTCATAACGACCTTATAGGACAGAGTTGAACTGCCCCATAGCGTTCCCACGGAGCAGCTTGATGGATTCAGACTGCTAACCTTTTGATTAGCAGCCAAGCTCTTAGCCACTGCCCTTTAATTACTAATAGTTTTTGGTTTATTTAAAGTTTGTGTTGTTTAGTATCTACAGAGTTATGGTTATTTTTTCTGCTTCTTAAATTGTACCTTTAATTATTACATAATTGCTGTTTTTTTAATATTTAGGGGTCTTTAAATTCTGCTTATTTCTTATATTAATATTGCCCCCTCCTGCTTTTATATATATATTTGCTTAGTTTCTTTGTCTAGTCCTTTATTTTCAAACTTAATCACTTTGTTTTTAACTCTGTTTCTGATAAATGGTAGTAGACTGACTTTGGTTTTTAGTTCAGCCTGTATTCTCTGCCTTTTTTGAAAGAATTCAGTTTTTCATATTTAGTATCATGATATACTGGATTTTACTCCTCACTCCTATTTTATGTTTAATATTTATTTTAATTTGTTGTTTTCTCGTTTACTTTTTCCGTATGGTTGCTAATATGATTAAGTTGTTGTGATTTTATTAATTTGCTTCTTCCCCCGTATGCATTTAGTTCTACTGTAATTTTATCTGTCATTAATGGTTACCTTCCTTTCGCCAAGCTTATAATGCTGTGCGCATGTATTTAATGTTATATGAAAACAAAATCACAACTCTCCTCACGAAGGATCTTTATTCCTCTACTCTTTCCCTCCTTCTAGAAAGGCGTGGCATTCAGAATATTTTCACTTCCCCACTAGCTTCCGCTAACCCCATCTACACTCCATATGAAATCCTGGAGATGCTTTTATTTTGCTCGTCTTTCTTCCATCTAAATTCCTTCTGAAATCATTTTAAACACTTTTTAGAATTTTCCTTGAAGCATCTCTCTTCTATATTACGAATTCTTGCTTAGCACTTAATTTACAAATTCCCAGATGCTCTATCATTATTCAGTTATACTTAATTATAAATCTGTTACCAGGTTCTTTACTTGCCAGTTTTAACTCTTCTTCCCTTCCATCTATCAGGAGATTCAGCTTTATTTATTCTTTGGTAAGAATCCTTTCTTAAGTGTTTCAACTCCAATGGGATATGTGAGTGAAATCATCTCTGCAAATACCATTCTTACCGGCGCTCAGTGAATAATATCTTTCATTTATCCGGTCCTTTATTCTAAGGCATCTGTAGCTATTATTCCACCATCTTGTAGCTTTCAGGATTGCAGACATTCATTGCCAATCTAATTTTTTTTTTCTTTGTAAAGAACTTGTTGTTCCAGTCTGGATGCATTAAAGATTTATTTCTCTTTCTTGTAGTTCAGAGATTTTTACACAGACATGCCGAAGTGTATGGCCAGGTATCCTTTAAATTTGCTGAGTCAGGTCTTCAACTCGGAAATTTTTGTCAGTTTTTTGTTTAATTATTGCCCCTCCTCCTTCTGTATCCTTTACTCATTCTGGAACTCCTATTTTTCTCTATCTCCAGAGTGTGCGTGTATGCCCTCATATTTCTATATCCCTTTTCTTTTTTTCCTCTATGATTTAACAGATGCTTCCTCTTGATCTTCCACATCACGAATTTGAGCACCACAGGGCCAACTCTCTACTTTGCTTCATCTATTCAATTTCTAAATTCAAAACACCGTGTGGTTTTTGTGCCAGGAACTGTGCTGAGGCCTATCCTTGGTTCTCTTTGTATGTTCCTCTGCTTCTTTTTCTGAATCCAGTTCTAAAGAAGCAGCTCTATTTCTTTAGTGGGCTATTCTGATTTGTCTGTTTGTTCTGCTCTCTGGCTGTGGGCCCTTTAACAGGATGCCATTGTCCTAGGGCTGCTCATTTGGATACCTTTGTGGCCGCTCTCCTGACTGAGGTGGAAGGTGCAGCCGTCTCTGCCTAGGGCTGGCTGTACATGGAGCAGATCATCCTTGTCTCCTTTCTCCATGCAACAAGCAGAGCCTCTCTGTTCTAGTTTCTCTAAGTGTCAGAGGTAGTGATGAGTAAACCCAACTGTTCACTTTTTCCTCAAACCTATAGAGGGCAGCGAGACTGAGCTGAAGTTCAGAACAGCTGAAGGTCACTTAGTCCCCCCAAAAACTGTTTTCAGATCCTTGCCTCGGGCTTCCCCACTATCTGAACCCTAAAGTTCTCACCCAAAAGGGGACGAAGTATGATAGTAAGACTTGGCTCACACTTGCCTATTGGCCTCACAAAAACTGGCTGAGTTGGAGTCAAGCTCTGAGTGGAAGAGTGTGGAAAACCTCAAGCCACCATCTTCCTAGAGTTCCCTCTAACACCAGTTGCCTTCAAGTCAGCTTCAACTCATGGCAACCCCATACGTGTCAGAATAGAACAGTACTCCATAGGGTTTTCAACGGCTCATTTTTTTGCAAGTAGATCGCCAGGTATTTCATCTGAGACACCTCTGAATGGACTCAAACGTACAACATTTTGGTTAGCAGCTGAGTGAATTAACCATTTGCACCACTAACCTCCCCTTTTCAGGGTAAAATTTTTGAAAATTCATCAACTTAAACCGAAAATACTAATTCTGCCTTATCCATTAATTAACAATGCAGGTTTGGACAAGTCACCTACTGCTTTGGCCCTCAGAGTCCTCATTTCTAAGATGTCTAGTTTTCTCCTATGATCTGAGATGCCCCCTTCTCTACAAGCACATTAGCTGACTCAGTTGTATAACTGCCATATATTCAAGTGAGAATTGCCACTCCCTGCATCAGCTCTGAGTAAGAAAATTATTTTGGAGTAAAACTTGGCAAAACAAGGTCTTGAGCTGCCAACAAATTATCCTGCAAGATTTCAAAACATTAAGTTTTAGCATTCACTCTCAAAATCAAGCCAATTTTGCTTAAAGGAAAATTATTGTTTGAGCTGAAATAAATCAAACCTAAATTGTAGTTATGCATCTGGCATTTCTAATGTAACTATAAAAGCAATAGATTTGCCTGTTTTTTCTACATCACACAGGCTGCAAAAAGTATATACACATATGGAATTTCTTTTCACATTCAAAAAGTTAAATTGTAACTGGGAAGACTTTTTCCTTAGAAGTATGAGGGGAAAAAAAAAGCCTAAGAATTTTTACAGTGTACCATTCTTTTGTAGAGACAATTTTTCCTTTGTTTTTCATTGTTCCTTTTAGGTCGTATTTAACCATGAACAGTTGTTGAAAAAGCCCCAAACCTAAGTACCAGGTGCATTCTCTTAATGCCTCATATTGAGCATTTTAAGTAATCTCCTTGACTGGTAGGTTCTCTCGGCATGGAGTATCCTTCCTGTCTCCTTCCACTCCCAAGCTATAATGGCCTTTCAGTTTTTAGCATCCATTATTTGGATCCTGGCTGCCATGAACAAAGGAAAAATTTAAATTTAGTGCCATGGCCTCAAGTAACAGAATTGTAGATGAGTCCATAAATTCTGCAAGCTACTTTAGGGCCCCTGGTATTTATACTTATATGTATAAACTTTTTTTCTTCCCTCTAAGATTCTAAGCATCTTGAAGGTATAAGGTCTGTGTCTCTGTCATCTTCAGTCTCTTAGAGGAACAGGGCTAGTGCCTTATACAATAAAAACCAGCTGCTGTTGAGTTGATTCCACTTCAGGGCGACCCCATGTGTGTCAGAGTCGAACTGTGCTCCATAGCGTTTACACGGGTGGATTTTTCAGAAGTAGATGGCCAAGCCTTTCTTCCCAGGTGCCTCTGGGTGGACTCAAACCTCTAATCTTTAGGTAAACAGCTAAGCACGTTAACTGTTTGTACCACCCAGGGACTCTGCCTTATACAATAGACATTTATTAGTTTGAATCAAAAGTATTTGAGTTGCTGAATACCTTTCCCACTTTACTCAGTTATCCTTAATTATATATTTTAGCACACATGAACTAAAGTTAAAATTCCCAAAACCATTTATAGTTGGTTAGACTGAGCCCCATTTCCACGACACCCAACCAGAAGAGTTAATGCAAGAAGCTAAAGATCATGGCAAGTAGAATTTGCCCCTTCACAAATTCAGTTTAAAAATGTTGACCATTGCTGCTACGTTACTTCGTTACTGAGCTTTCACAAACATTGACCTTTCTCTTCTGAAAAGTGGGAAACCATAAGAAAAGTCAAAGAATCAAGCCAAATTGCATTACAATTTCCTTGACCTAGAATGGACAAAGCATTTCTTGAATCAAAAGATTTTTTTGTTGTTGTTGTTGGTGGTGGTGGTGAGGTTTTTTTTGGTTTTTTTGTTTGTTTTTTTAACCTCTTGATGTCCCAGACTGCAGTTTATGTGATGGATAGATTGGAATCAGTTGTACACACTCTAACTATCCCTGCTATTGCTTCCATGCAATTGTGCTAGAGCGGCAAATGAAGGATTAGAAGGTAATTCTCTGGGGGCAGCGAAAAGACACATCAGTCTGTGTCCGCCACAGGGTAGTATGGATGATGTCAGGCCTGGGTGGCCAAAGATCACAGCACATTGTTTTTCTGGAGATAAGGGGCATCTTGAGGAAAAATAACAATAAACACTACTATTTAGTGTGGCTGTCCAATTGCCTCTGTCGCTGTCCAGCTGCCTTTCACTCCTTCCCACTGCACACACACACACACACACACAAACACACACCCCAAAATCTGGATTCTTAAGAATTATAATAATCTATTGATTATCAGAATGCTACAAAATGGCAACATACAGCATTTCATGGAGACAGATGATCTCAAAAGGACCAGCATCAAATAGGTTTTGCAAGAATGGCTCTTTCTCTTAATTTTAGGAAGTTGATGTTTTGCAAAATCCCCTGCCTCTCTAGACATTTCTGCTGGTTGCTGTTGCAGAAGAGACGAAGTGAAAATTGCCTCCCAGTCTTTCCCCTGTGCAACTCCTAGCAATTATGGAGGATTCATTGGGCCTGCTACCAGCAGGAACGTTAGCCAAGTTAGTGAGTGAGAACTCTGGAAAAGGCATTTCCTGGGGGTTTTCACAAGTGGTAGCTGGATTTGTTTGCTTTGTTTTTTATTGTTGTTCCTCTTGAGAAAAGAAAGAAAATAGTAGCTCCTGGAAAGGACTGGGGGAACTTCTTCACTTCTCTCCTTCCCTCTGCTGACATCAGTGTGTTTGAGGGATCAGAATTGAGATTGTGGAGGAGGTGAGAGAACACTGCAGGTAACCTAGTTATTCTGAAAACAAAATTTACAGCTGAGTCTTAGGAAGGCCAGAGAATGGGTCCAATAGAGCTAAAGCAAGGAAAAAAGAGAGAAAAACTTTGGTACAAGACATTTGCTTGCTTTGAGCAATTACGAATTAGGCAGAGGACATTTAACTAATCTGGTTTATGTTTGTTTTGCATTGTCTTGTAGGTTTAAGTGTGTATTTGGTGATGAGTTCAGCTTTCATGCACTATCTGCAGATATAACATTTCTTAAGTTATTTCCTAAATATCATGGGTATACAAGCCGGTTAAATATAGGAGCTTGGAGTCGAAGACCTGAGTTCAAATTCCAACTCTGCAATTTAATGGCTGGGTGACCATTGGCTCTGAAGTCACATATAGGTGATTTCAGCCTTGGCTCTTCCACTTGCTACTTGAGTAAACCTAGGTAAGTTGATTAAACTTCCTAAGTATAAATGAAGATAACAATCGTATCTAGGGTTGTGGTAAGGATTTAATTAAATAATGCATATGTGCTTTTGAAGGAGCTCTGGTTATGAGGGTACAATGGTTAACTTCTTGGAAGCTGACCAAAAGGTTGGCAGCTCGAACCCACCCAGCAGCGCTATGGGAGAAAGACCCGGCGATCTGCTTCCATAAAGATTACAGCCTAAGAAACCCTATAGTTCTTTCCTGTCACATGGGGTCACTATGAGTTGGAATCGACTCAACAGCACCTAACAACAACAACATGTGTGCTTATCGTGCTTTCAGAACTGAGGGATGACATATAGTAAATGATCAGTCAACATAACATTTTAATCCCATTCTATGAGCTTAAGTATGCATGAAGGCCTGGGGAGAAAATCTGCCTCTAGTATAGTATTTATTCTGAGTGATATTTGATGGTGGCTATGCCAAGTAACCAACATGCATCTGTCAGTTTGTCGTACTGTGGTGGCTTGTGTGTTGCTGTGATACTGGAAGCTACACCACTGGGATTTCAAATGCCAGCAGGGTCACTCATGGTAGACAGGTTTCAGTGGACCGTCTAGACTAAGACAGACTATGAAGAAGGACCTGGTGGTCTACTTCTGAAAAAATGGCCAGTGAAAACCTTATGAATAGCAGCGGAACATTGTCTGATACAGTGCTGGAAGATGAGCCCCTCAAGTTGGAAGGTACTCAAAAATATGACTGGGGAAGAGCTGCCTCCTTAAAGTAGAGTTGACCTTAATAACGTGGATGGAGCAAAGCTTTCAGGACCTCCACTGGCTAATGTGGCACGACTCAAAATGAGAAGAGACAGCTGCAAACATCCATTAAAAATTGGAACATGGAATATACGAAGTATGAATCTAGAAAAATTGGAAGTCATCAAAAATGAAATGGGACACATACAGATCAATATCTTAGGCATTAGTCAGCTGAAATAAACTGGTATTGGCCATTTTGAATTGAACAATCGTATGGTCTACTATACTGGGGATGACAAATTTAAGAGGAATGGTGCCGCATTCATCATCAAAAAGAACATTTCAAGATCTATCCTGAAATACAAGGCTATCATTGATAGGATAATATCCAATATACGTACAAGGAAGACTAGGTAATATGACAATTATTCAAATTTACATGCCAACCACTAATGCTAAGGATGAGGGAAGTAAAGATTTTTACCAACTTCTGCAGTCTGAAATGGATCAAACATGCAGTCAAAATGCATTAATAATACTGGTGATTGGAATGCAAAAGTTGGAAACAGGAGATGCAAATGTGGTGTCAGAGAAGGGAAGATTATTTCTACCTAGTGCATATGGATGCTTCGTGGGACTCTGATGGACAGAATTCTCAATTTATTAATGAAGTATGACTTTTATTGAACAAAATAAACTGGGTCAAGCATTTGAAGATGCCTTAGAGGAGAGGCAACATTCAACTGGCGATCTTCAGTATTCCCCAGATTACAGAAATTACCTGGCTTTCATCAGCCATTGCCCTCATGTCAGAGGAAGCTCCAACTGCTGTTGAATGTTGCCCACGGAGGGACTCTGTATAAATGGAGAGCCGTAATGGCAGGAAGAAGCTCCGATTGTTTGAATACCTTCATGAATCTGTGTGTAACCGCGAGATGGCATCTAGTATTTAGTGGGTAGATAGAACCAAAGGCATCTTTCAGTTTGTATCAAAAAACAAAGAGAGACTTGCAGAACTTTGGGGAAAAAGAAAAGACAACTGGAAGACTGTTGACTCACCAGAAAATGGCCAGAGCACTGAGGAATTATGGAAGAACTGGGGATATAAACAAAATCCGGAGAAAGCTAACTTAACCAGTTTAGTGAGGCGATTTTCCAAAAACTCTCCATCTTATTTCTTGGGAAAAGAGATCTCCTAATCAGCAGTACATCCAACCTGATCAGTAATATCTCAGTTTAAGCAACTGGAATGCAAGTTATAATCATACTTGTGCCAATTACCAAGAGCTAAGTTACCCTGATTGCTAAATATACCTTCATGTTTAATTGTTTCTTGGCATCAGAAACCTCTGCGAGCTTCAGGATTTTTCTCTTTCACAAATACTGAAGACAAAAAAAAAAAAAATGATTTTGTTGCTATCTTTTCTAAATTAGCATAGAATCTGTACTAACATTGGTGGAAAAGTCTGCCAGTGAACAACTTTAAAATGACCACCTCTCATTTGGAAGTACAGACTAACCATCCTTGTTATGACTGCTCTCTATGCAACTACTTTCTTCTAGATTAACAATGCCAATAGAGGTGATTTGATTTATAGATTGATTTAAAGATTTTCTGTTATACACTCAGGTGACAAATTAATCCAACATATATGTCTGATGGCTTTAATGACAAAACAAAAAATGATTACATATTACATACACATTTTTATCATTCAAGATAGAATTTTCATGCCAACATACGTTCATGGCTTTAAAAACTTCCATGGAGAATAGTGGTGATGGTTACACAATATGATGAACATATCGGGGTCACTGAATTGCATATGTAAGAATGCTGAATTGGCAAATGTTTTGCTATATATATTTTTTTGCTACAATTAAAAAATATAATTAAGGCAATTAAAAAGAAGAAGTAATGGACAGATTAAAAAATATATTGGAAAAAGTTGGAAACAAAGAAGAAGGCTAGGTAGTTGGAAAATATAGCATTGGTGATAGAAACAACACCAGAGATTTCATGATAGAATTTTGCAAGAACGACGACTTATTCATTGCAAATACCTTTTTTTCAACAACATAAATGGCGACTATAGGGTCGCTATGAGTCAGAATCCACTTGATGGCAGTGAGGTTTTTTTTTTAATACATGTGGACCTCTCTGGATGGAATATACAGGAATCAAATCAACCACATTTGTGGAAAGAGACAATGGAGAAGCTTAATATAATTGGTCAGAACAAGGCCAGGGGCTAACTGCAGAACAGACCATCATTTGCTCATATGCAAATTCAAGTCGAAGAAGAGGAAAATTAAAAAACTCCACGAGAGCTCAAGTATAACTTTGAGTATATCCCACCTGAATTGAGAGACTATCTTGAGAATAGATTTGATGTATTGAACAGTAACGACCAAAGACCAGATGAGTTCTGGGATGACATTAAGCTTATCATACAAGAAGAAAGCAAAAGGTCGTTAAAAAGACAGGAAAGAAAGAAAAGACCAAAATGAATGTCAGAAGAGACTCTGAAACTTGCTCTTGAATGTAGAGTAGCTAAAGTGAATGGAAGAAATGATGCAGTAAAAGAGTGAACAGATTTCATAAGGCAACTCAAAAAGACCAAGTAAAGTATTATGATGAAGTGTGCAAAGTCTTGGAGTTAGAAAACCAAAAAGGAAGAACACATTTGGCATTTCTCAAGCTGAAAGAACTAAAGAAAAAATTCAAGCCTTGAGTCACAGTATTGAAGGATTCTACAGGGAAAATATTAAATGACACCAGAAGCATCAAAAGAAGATGGAAGGAATACACAGAGTCACTGTACCAAAAAGAATTGGTTAACATTCAAGCATTTCAGGACATAGCATATGATCAAGAACTGATACCACTGAATGAAGAAGTCCAAGCTGCACTGAAGGTGTTGGCAAAAAACAAGGCTCCAGGAACTGACAGAATACCAATTGAGATGTTTCAACAAAAAGTTTCAACAATGGAGGTGCTCACTCACCTATGCCAAGAAATTTGGAAGACAGCTACCTGGCCTACTGATTGGAAGAGATCCACATTCGTGCCTGTTCCAAAGAAAGGTGATCCAAAAGAATGTGGAATTATTGAACAATATCATTAATATCACACACAAGTAAAATTTTGCTGAAGGTAGTTCAAAAGTGGTTGCAGCAGTACATCAATAGGGAACTGCCAGAAATTTAAGTCAGAAGTGGATGTAGAATGAGAGATATCATTGATGATATCAGATGGATCTTGACTGAAAGCAGAGAATACCAGAAAAATGTTTACCTGTGTTTTACTGACTAGGCAAAGGCATTTGACTGTGTGGATGATAACAAATTATGGATAATATTGTGAAGAATGGGAATTCTCGAACACTCTGTTGTGCTCATGAGGAACCTGTACATAGACTAAGAGTCAGTCGTTTGAACAGAACAAGGCGATACTGCTTGGTTTAAAATCAGGAAAGTTGTGTGTCAGGGTTGTATCCGTTCACCATACTTATTCAATCTGGATGCTGAGCAAATAACCCAAAAAGCTGGACTATACAAAGAACAATGCAGCATCAGGATTGGAGGAGGACTCATTAATAACCTATATTATGCAGATGAAACAACATTGCCCTTGCTGAAAGTGAAGAGGATTTGAAGCACTTACTGATGAAGATCAAAGACCATAGCCTTCAGTATGGATTACCCCTCAACATAAAAAAAACAAAAATCCTCACAATTGGAGCAATAAGCAACATCATGATAAATGGTGAAAAGATTGAAGTTGTCAAGGATTTCATTTTACTTGGATCCACAATCAATGCCCATGGAAGCAGCAGTCAAGAAATCAAATGACATGTTACACTAGGCAAATCTACTGCAAAAGACCTCTTTAAAGTGTTGAAAAGCAAAAATGTCACTTTGAGGACTAAGATGCGCCTGATAGTTGCAATTGCCTTGTATGCGCTAAAGCTGGACAACGAATAAGGAAGACTGAAGAAGAATTGATGCATTTGAATTATGGTGAAGAATACACCAATAACTGCCAGAAGAACGAACAAGTCTGTCTCGGTGGAAGTACAGCTTGAACGCTCCTAAGAATCGAGAATGGCAAGACTTCATCTTACATACTTTGAAGATGTTATCAGGAGAGACCAGTCCCTGGAGAAGGACGTCATGCTTGGTAAGGTAGAGGGTCAGCAAAAAAGAGGAAGACCCTTCACAAGACGGATTGACACAGTGGCTGCCACAGTGGGCTCAAACACAGCAACAATTGTGAGGATGGCGCAGGACCAGGCAGAGTTTCGTTCTGTTGTACATAGTGTCGCTGTGAGTCAGAACCAACTGCACAGCAGCTAACAACAACAACAATACCAAGTAAAGTGTGATACCTCCCTCCTCCATGCCCCAACACTCTACTGTGTGTGCACACACATATTTACTTACCCCAGAAATTCGAGCCTTTATAGCACAGACTCAAATCATGGATTATATATACCTATTAGTAATATGCTGTGGTAGTGATTTCAGCCACAGAAGTTAGGGTGAATCAAAACTGTTTTGGAAACTCAGAGTAAAGGACATTGTCTGAGATGCTCTCCCTTACCAAGATTTTGTACCTAAAGAAGTCAAATAGTACTGCTATCAACTTCTCCCAATTTTGGGGGGCCTACTGCCAAAGCAAACACTAATTAAAATAGATGCCATTTGGACTCCCTCATTGTGATTTCTTGAAATCCCAGCTGTAATTAACCCAAGTCCGGAAAAAAAAAAAAAAGATAGGAAAACAAAAAAGTCTTGATGGCCTCTCTGTTCAGATGCTCTGGCAATGGAGTTAGGTCAGGTTTTAATCACTGTTGGTGATATTTCTGCTTGAGTCATCAAGAGGTATGTCAGTACATATGTGAACCCCCAGGAGGAAAGAAATCAACATTAAAGCTGTGGCCTGTCCTTCCCAGGAAACAGCAGAAGCCTCAGAGACTCCTGGGAATAGCTTCAGATTTTCACAAACGCCATTGCTTCAGAGGGGTGACCTGCTGTATAGGTGACATAATCAATCACAGTCCGTTCTTCCCACACTGTTTTTTTCTCCCAAGGAGAATAAGCTTGTAAAGATCAGAAGTGTCTAAACAACTGGGAAGAGACAAGATGATGGCATGGACAGAGGGGCAGAGGATCAGGGAGAGAGAGAACAAAAGAGAAGAGGAATCCATATTGCAAGGGCTTATAACTTCTTTCTCATAGATGTTTCAGTAAGTGCAAAGTCTCTTTGATTAACTCTTATGTCCTTTATTTATTGTTAGCACAGCTAACTGCAGATACCCAGTGAAGCCTATTTCAGGCTGGTACATGACCCCTGATCCTTTGTTAATATCTCAGATATGAGGACAGTGGCTCTGAGCACAGAAATTACTTGGCTCATCATGTTATCGCTCAATATAACGTCAGCCTTTTCCCCAACTGCAGATGCAACAGATCAGCTAATTGCTGTAGGCAGTTGGAAAAAGGACAGGGTTTGGATTTAACCACTTGTTTATAACCCTCTCTAAGGAAAGGACAACTGAGCTTTGGACAAAGGAGGCAGAGTGGGCTCTAAAAGGAATAACCACAGAGATGCATCTTGGTTACTTTCATACAGACTCAAAATAGCTCAATGGCATCCCTCTAGAACTAAGATCCTCAGGGCTAACTTGCAGCATATGTGCTTTTTAACTTATACATATAAGTAAAATTCTGACAAGACAAGTGGTAGATGAGAAAATGTGCCACAGATTCCCCTTCAAGGAAAAGACTCGTTACCCAGTGGCAGGAGGATAGTCAGCAGACAGCCTCCAACTGTCAGCTCCTTTAGGGTGGGCCTCAGCTGCAGGGTGAGCCCTCACCTGAGGTCACAGCCCATACCTGGTGACTGAGTGTGTGTGAGTGGGGGGTGGGGAGTACAAAGGTTAAGCCATTTTCACTCAACTTGGGACATCTCTGACATGTAATATCTGCCCCCCTCATCCCCACCCTGTAAACCTGTGGACTGAGGTTGTAGGACCTATCGTAGTTTGAAGGAGCCCTGGTGGTGCAATGGTTAAGTGCTCAGCTGCTAACCAAAAGGTCAGTGGTTCAAACCCATCAACCACTCCATAGGAGAAAGATGTGGTGGTTTGCTTCTGTAAAGATTACAACCTTAGATACCCTATGGGGCAGTTCTACTCTGTCCTATAAGGTCGCTATGAGTTGTCGGAATTGACTTGAAGGCAATTTTTTTTTTTAATTGTAGTTTGACATCTCTCTCTGCCTAACTTTGCTTCCTCCCCCTAAGTTTCATGGATGTTGATCCCTAATAAACATCTTGCACCCCAAACTCTGTGTCAGTATCTGCCTCTGGAGATAGTTGCCACAAGATATGGCCATAATTTCTCACTACCCTTTGCTGTCGAGTCAATTCCAATTTATACCCACCCTATAGGACAGAGTAGAACTGCCCCATAGAGTTTCCAAGGAGCGGCTGGTGGATTTGAACTGCAGACTTTTTGGTTAGCAGCTGAGCTCTTAACCACTGTACCACCAGGGCTCTATAGGACACGGGTTTTCAGTTATTTTTCTTTTTTTCCTAGAATCTCACAAGCCCTAAAGTACCTAGTTTGAAACTACCAAACTGAAATTTAGAAGTAGAAGTAATTAATCCCTCAACTGTTTCACTGGTATTAGTTGTTAATCTAGTGAGAGCAGGGCAAGCCCATACAAGACTAAGTGGAAGCTGAGAAATTCATTTATCAATAGATTGATGACTTATATTAGTATATCAAGCTAGGAATAGAAATACTGTGTAGATCACAGTCTAGGAAAGGGTGAAAGAAAAAACAGACAGAATTTCCTTGAAAAAAAATAGTAAAAAGAGTAAGCAATTGGGGGAAATAGGGTAGACAGAATAAAGACAGGAGACACAGTAGAGACTAAATGGCAGTGAAAGACGAATTAACATCAGTTTAGCATCCAAAGACACCAAGTAATCCATCAGAGGAGAAATTTGTATTTTGACTCAATCTTTATATTAGTGTTTTGAGACAGGATTATAGTTTTAAGAAAAGTTATTAATATGATATGTTAACGGGCAAAGTAGGGAAAACCTAAGAAAACGTCAATCTCCTTGAAGAGTTTGTGGAGTGGCTTTCCACCTAATTCAGAGCAGCATCATTTTCTTTGGTCTCCTCAGTTACTGCCTCTTTTTTTTTTTTAATTTTATTTTTTATTGTACTTCAGGTGAAGGCTTACAGAACAAATAGTTTCTCATGAAACAGAAGTACACATGTAGTTTTAGGACATTG
>NW_004443961.1:7342497-7345436 GCF_000243295.1 Trichechus manatus latirostris
ATGAATGGATAAATAAACTATGGTACATACACACAATGGAGTACTATGCAACGAGAAAGAACAACAATGAATCTGTGAACCATCTCATAACATGGATGATGCTGCCTCTTTTTAAACTCTCCTCCCCCTCTCACTTTTTTAACCTTACTCAGCACGCATCCCATAAGTCCACCCAAATGCCCAAACATCCCTTTTATTCTTGAGAACTAGCCACTTGGGTTTGCCCCTTTGGTCCAGGCAGATGGAAGCAGTGCAGCCCAACACGTACAGTCAGACACTTGGATGCAATCTAGTTGACTGCTGGGGGACCTTGTACTATATCAAAGGGAACACTGGCCAGTGTCAGATGAGAACATACACAAAGTAACTGCAGACACGAGGAGATAGCAGAGGAAAAGAATCAGCAAAACTCTAGTTCTAAGGAAGATTTTGGTAAGGGAATTGATTTGAAAAAATTAATTTAAAAATGAGTCAGTTTGGAAAGAAAGTAACTCAAATAGTACACATAGGGAAACAAGACAGATGAAGCTAGGGAAGTTTAAGAAGTTAGACAAGAGAATAAACAGAGTGGGGAAATCTTAAGATTTATTTATGAATTTTAAACGGGTGGGAAAAATAAGGCAGGGTAAAAATAAACCCTTTTACTGATAATTTTCATTGATAATTTTCAATGCACTTTAATGTACTATTGCACTTTTTTCTTGCAACTGCCTTGCGAAAGCTGTAGGAGAGGTATTTATTATGTTCAGTTTTTAAAAAGAGGCCATTAAGGCTTGGCAAGAATAAAAAGTTCATTTTTATAAATCGCACCACTAGTCAGTGAGAAAGCCAGGATTTATGTCCCGTTCTCTTGATTCTAAGATCTCTTCTCTTTAGACCGTGATGAATGTCTTCCAGGACTGAAGAGGGCAAATGCTGGGCTGCCAGGATCCCCATTCTTTACACAACTCAAGGAAAACTTGAAAGAAAATAAAGAACTTTGTCCTTAGCAACAAGCCATCTGTTACAGAACTGACCAAGGCAGCCAGGCATTCATGAGAAGCACATCAGCTCTGCCAGGAGCTGGCTGGGCAACCTCTGTTGCTATCCGTTCAATCTCTAATTCCTGTAAATCAGGAACAATATCACCTGTTTGGTGAAGAGTTTGGAGAAGTCTAGGGCAAAGTAAAAGCAACAACAGACACCAAGTTAGCTCTAGCCAAGACTAGCTCTGCAAATTCTTTCTCTTTCTGAGACAGATATGAATCTTCTGAGTCTACCATTAGCTGGGTGTCTGTATTACTAAGAGAAGCAGTCATACCATTCAAGCATGATGTTTAGAGATTTTTAAGAAAATTTAAAAAGATGACCATTCTGATCTCAAAAGGAACATATATTAAAATCAAGGCTTGTTCTTATTTTTGTTTATTTAATGTTTTATTGATGTATTGCAGTGGGCAAATCTGCTGCAAAAGACCTCTCCAAAGTTTTAATAAGCAAAGATGTCATTCTGATGACTAAAGTGCACCTGATCCAAGCCAAGGTCTTTTCAATCACCTCATATGCATGCAGTAGACAGATAATGAAAAAGGAAGACAGAAAAAAATTGATATGTTTAAACTGTAGTGTTGGTAGAGAATATTGGATATATCATGGGCTACGAGAAAAATGAACAAATCAGTCTTAGGAACAATACACAAGAATGCGCCTTAGAAGCGAGGATGGTGAGACTTCATCTTGCTTACTTTTGGACACGTCATCAGGAAAGACCAGTCACTAGAAAAGGACATCATGTTTGGTAAAGCAGAGGGTCAGCACAAACGACGAAAACTTTCAAAGAGATGGATCGACACAATAGCTGCAGCAAGAAACTCAGACATACCATTGATCATGAAGATGGCATGGGCATGGGCAATGTTTTGATCTGTTATACGTAAGGTTGCCATGAGTCAGAGCCAACTCAACGGCAACTAACAACAACAACATTTTATCAATTGCTTACACTACATCATCAGAAATATGGAAAAATGATAGTAGTCCACCTCTTTTATTGTTGGTTTTCTCTTCTAACACTTCTTAGTCTCATCGATCTATTTATTTATTTAATGGTGGAAGGGAAAGTTATGAAAATGCTGGTTTGAAATCGTTAGAAAGATGACTTGATAGATCATTTATGAAAGCTTTGTATTTTGTCAAAGTAATAATGAAGCTCCAAGATGGGTGTTTTGTGATAGACAGAAGTGATCTACTCTGCATAAAGTATCATGTAGTATTGCACCTGTGAATGTCATACATGGTCATTTGCTGTCTCTGCAATGTGTTCTCTCTGCCTGAACACACTTATTCTAGATGTTTCCCTGTCTTGCTCCTTCACTGCCTTCAAGTCTTTGCTCAAACGCCACATCTTAGTTAAGTCTTCCCTAACTGCCCTATATAAGATTGCAGTCTTCCCCAGCATACTCTATCCGCTTTTTATATTTAACTTTTAAACATAGAAATCATTGCTTTCTAAAATACTCTATAATCTGCTTATACGGGTTGGGTGCTGTTGAGTCAGTTCCTACAGTAGTGCCCCGTGTGGCAAAGTAGAACTGCCCCGTAGGGTTTCCTAGGCTGTGATCTTTATGGAAGCAGATCACCAGGTCTTTCTCCCATGGAGCTGCTGAGTAAGTTCAAACCACCAACATTTTGGTTGGCAGCCAAGAACTTAACCACTGCGCCACCAGGGCTTCTCCTCCATGTGTACAAGGTAGAGAATTGACATACTAAACATGTCCCTTTTTAGGTAGGGAAGAAGTCAAAATATCACTGTTTGCAGATGATATGATCTTATACACAGAAAACCCCGAAGAATCCACAAGAAAACTACTGGAACTAATAGAAGATTTCAGCAAAGTTTCAGAATACAAGATAAACATACAAAAATCAATTGGATTCCTTTACACAAACAAAGAGAACCT
>NW_004443961.1:7347718-7355576 GCF_000243295.1 Trichechus manatus latirostris
GGGACATAAAGTGATACTCGTGAAGAATGTGCCTCTTAGTCAAGTAGATACAAGAGACCAAAGTGGCAGCTTCTGTTCAGAGGTGGGAAGGCAGAGAGTGTTAGGAGCTTGTTGAATGGTCTTGGGGAATCAGGGGCGGAAAGGAGGAGTGTGCTGTCGCAGAATGGGGTGAGCAATTAGAGTCTCATAACAATGTATGTAAAAAAAAATTTGTATGGGAGACTAACTTGAAATGTAAACTTCATTTAATTACAACAACAACAACAACAACAACAAAAAGCTATAAAAAAAATTCCCTTTTCATCCAGGGGTTCTGAAGATGTCCAGGTTTGTAAGCAAAACAGAAAAGTTGTGTTGAGGGAAATTTTCAGAATCTGTAATGCCCATAATTTCTTCAAGGGCAGAAGCTCCTTTTTCATGTTTGTGTATCTGGGAAAATTAGTTAGCAGTGGGACCACAGCTCCACTGAGGAAGGGAGGAGTATCAGGATTGTCTGAGAAGCAGCAGAGATAGTCTAGGACATAGTACCAGGGTTCCATAAAGACTTTCAAGGTGGAAGCTGAGCAAGGGGAGTAAGGCAGGTGTGCATTGGTCATAAATGAAGTAGCAAGATAGTACTTTAATCTATTCATCAATGTGTTTCTCCTCTCCAGGGCTCTTCCTTGAGGTATCACAAAAGAAAATGACAGCAGCATAAAATGAAATAAACTTCTGAACATTGTGGCAGAGACAGAGGTGTAAGAGAAAAAGAGTTATAAGTTTCAAAAGCCTTGGGTTTGAGTTTCAAAATCCATAGTGGTGAAGGACAAAGGGCATAAAGTTTGGCAAGAAAGTGAACAAAATTTAGTTTTCTCCCATCCCCTATCCCCTACATATCTCCCCAGCAAGGTTAAATTTCTCTGTTGTTGTTATTAGGTGCCCTCGATCAGTTCCAACTCTTAGCCACCCTGTATACAACAAAACGAAATACTGCCCAGTCCTGTGCCATCCTCACAGTCGTTGTTATGTTTGAGCCCATTGTTGCAGCCACTGTGTTAATCCATCTCTTCAAGGGTCTTTCTCTTTATTGCTGACCCTCTAATTACCAAGCACAATGTCCTTCTCCAGGGACTGGTCCCACCTGATAACATGTCCTAAGTATGTGAAATGAAGTCTCGCCATCCTCACTTCTAAGGAGCATTCTTGCTGTACTTCTTTCAAGACAGTTTTGTTTGTTCTTCTGGAAGTCCACGGTATATTCAATGTTCTTCACTAATACCATAATTCAAAGGCATCAATTCTTCTTCAGTCTTCCTTATTCACTGTCCAGCTCTCACATGCATATGAAGCAATATCATGGCTTGGGTCAGGTACACCTTAGTTCTCTACGATGGATGAAGTAGTTAAGGCAGAGGGAAGGAAAGTTTTTAGACATATGAATGTCCATTAGAACGTGTTATGCCGCTTCTGACCACAACCAGTCTGAGTCTAGGGACTGGGGACTTTAGAATCCCAGATAAGTCTGGTAGATGTGATGTAAGTTGATCTGTGTCTTGCTTCCTAATTGGATTATAAAGAGACAGCCAACCTTGGATATTGGCCCTGTGCCACACAGTGGGGTTGAGGTGACTAGAAAGACTCTAAGCATAAAGTAGCCTCACAAAGTGCCTTTGTCCTCAGCATGGTGTGAGGATCCTGAGAATTTTCACCGTGTGGCCGAGGGCACTGTGAACGCAGCCCAGAGAGCAGTAGTTTACAAGGCCTGGCAGTCTAGAAAGTGGAATGCAGAGCAGATTAGCAACCAGAAACCAGATGAGATGTTAATGCCAGTGGGCAGAAGAAGGCGGGGGCCCGTTGCTAGTTCCCACTGATGCATGGCACTCCAAAAAGCTTCCAAAACACAGACATGACCCGGGGAAGGGAGGACAAATCCTAAATTGACAGAGAAAAAACAATGAGATAATTCTGAATGTATTATGAATAAGCTGAGATTAATATAAATTGGCAAAATTTCATTGTTACCACCATGAGAAAGTAGACTTGAAACTAACGTTGTTTTGCTATAGAAAAGTAAAGAAAGTTATATTTCCTGTACCAGTGAGCTTGTGGACTGAGATTTGAGTACTGGCATGGATAGAAGAAAAATCTGGCAAAAAAAAAGAAAGAAAGAAAGAACACAGTTTATTGAACTAGAGCAGGGGTCGCCAAACTACAGCCAATGGGCCAAATTCAATCTGCAGTCTGTTTTTTGTAAATAAAGTTTTATTGGAACAAAGCTCCATTGTTCATTTACATATTATCTATGGCTGCCTTCCAACTACAATGGCAAAGTTGAGTTGTTGTGACAGAGACCATTATGTCCTGCAAAGCCAAAAATATTTACTATCTGGTCCTTTACCAAAAAAAAGTTTGCCAACCCCTGAACTAGACCATAACATCAACAAAGACAGAATTAATCTGTGATTGTTCTCTACTGGCAAACGGTTCTTTAAATTTCTCCTTTAAATTTCTCCTATTGGTCTTGGAGTCTGGGCTAGTTGGCCTAGTTGCAGAGATTATGAGAAATGGGGACATGAAATAGGCGGCACATTCTTACAGTTTCCCTCATAGCTCCTCACAAAATACTTTTCACGTGTTGGGTTTAATGCTTGTTGGTTTGATTTTATACCTGGAAAGTATGTGTTGAATTAGCTCTGGACAGCCCTACCTATGAATTAAAGTGGTTTTAATAATTGGCTAATCTTATCCCTTTGTCCAAATTCTCCAAGGAAGAAAGCACAGAACAGGAATTCAGATAGCCTGGGTCTTGGTCTTAGCTTTCATTTTCTCACACTTTCTAAGTGACTTTATACAAGTCACCTAGACTAGTGGTTCTTGATGGGAAGCAATTTTGCACACATACACACCCAGGGACATTTGATTATGTTGGAAACATTTCTGTTTGTCACAACTGGAGGGGAGTACTAGAGGCATCCAGTGGGTAAAGGGTAGGGATGCTGTTAAACTTCCTGTAGTGCTCAGGACAGCCCGCCACAGCAAAGAATTATTCAGCCCAAAATTTCAATACTGCCAAGTTGAGCAACTTTGATCTAGACTCTTTGGGGCTCCATTTCCCCCACCTACTTATTTGTACCCACCTTACTCTAATTTTTAAGATAAAATGAAATAATTATGTATAATGTCCCATATAATAAATGTTATTCTTATTATTCATTATAAATGATAAATTATTACAGTATTTATTGTAAAACACTAAGTATTCCAGTTTTGTTCAATAAGCCACAGCTTGATCTTTTACCAGATTATTCCATTCTACTGGATATAGTCCTAATAGATCATACAAAAATTATTACAT
Organism: Trichechus manatus latirostris; assembly: GCF_000243295.1. Classification (NCBI taxonomy): domain Eukaryota; kingdom Metazoa; phylum Chordata; class Mammalia; order Sirenia; family Trichechidae; genus Trichechus; species Trichechus manatus. The sequence continues at coordinate 7,351,053 of NW_004443961.1, forward strand.
CCTAACCTGTATCCTCACAAATCAGTGAACATAATTCTGTTTTAGCACTTACCTCTATTTACCGCTTTGTATCAGTTATGCATCTACTTGCCTCCACTATTTTTCTCCCGAGAATATGGTTTATAGCTCATATCCCACGGTGCTAGTCTAAGTGGATGCTCAATAGATGGGAGCAGTATTGCTATTTGAAAAGTCCGGTTATCAATGGATGTGAATTGTTGAAACCACTTTGGAATGCTTTCAGCTGTAAATCACAACAAACCTGACTTACATTGATCCCAAAGAAAAAGAGGAGTTTATTTTATTCTATAGCTGTGATGGTTAAGATTGTGTGTCAACTTGGCTAGGCCATAATTCTCAGTGTTTTGGCAGTTGTATAATGTTTTGATCACTTCCCTGTTGAGAGTTGATATGTGATCACCCCTGTGATGGGATCTGCTGTGAGTAGCCAATCAGTTGAAAGGGAGTTTCCTTGGGCATGTGGCCTGCATCTAAATATAAGTGCACGTTCTGGCAAGGCTTTAGGGCTTTTGCTCCTTCTGAATCCTGCAGCTGGCTCCTGTTTGTCTGACCACCAGTTCTTGGTACTTGAGCTAGCAGCTTACCTGCAGTCTTACCTGCCGAGCTTGGGATTCATCGATCTTTGCAGCCTGTGAGCAGGAGATCTGCTGATCTTGGGTTCGATAGCCCCTGCAGCTACATGAATCAGGAGAAGCCTCTATCTTGATGCATGGACTTGGGACATTCCAGCCTCTACAACTTCATGAGCCATTTCCTTGATATAAATCTCTCTCTATATATATATTTATATACTTTACTGGTTCTGCTTCTCTAGAGAACCCAGCCTAAGACAATAGCAAAAAGTCTTTATCTGGATGTAGGTTTCTATAGATCTGACCATGTCAGAATTGAGATGTCAGGCCAATATTTCTCAGTTCTCTTGGCATTTCCCTTATGGCTGGCCTTTTCGTTTCAGTTCTAGGTATCATGACCATGTTCAAGGTAAAAGGAGGAGCAAGTGAAAAGCTTTGCTCAAACTGCATCTGTACTTTACTTCAGAAAACAACATTTTTAGAAGGCTCTGTGGTTGAATTCTGCATATGTATGATGAGCTGGGAGTGAGTTACATATAAGCTCCTCTCTGCAAGAGGGGCTAGGAAATTGAGTACAGGTAGTCCCCAACTTACAAGGTATTTCAGTTATGAGCTATTCAGGTTAGGACCAACCACGCTTACGACCATCCCTTTTTTTTTTAAATATCTTATTGTTAGTAACATGTACTACATACAATGTTGCAGCACATAATTTGCTGATTTTATCATTCTCATGCCAACCCCCAAAGACAAATAAAAGATCAGATTTATAAAAAATACTAATAACAATCCATTGCTAATGAGTTGATTCCGACTCATAGCAACACTGTAGGACAGAGTAGAACTGCCCTATAAGGTTTCCAAGGCTGTAATCTCTACAGAGGAGTCCTGGTGACGCAGTGGTTAAGAGCTTGGCTGCTAACCAAAAGGTCGGCAGGTCAAATCCACCAGCTGCTCCTTGGAAAACCTATGGGGCAGTTCTACTCTGTCCTATAGGGTTACTATGAGTTGTAATTGACTCTACAGCAATAAGTTTGGTTTGGTTTTAATCTTTACGGAAGCAGACTGCCACATCTTTCTCCTGTGGAGCATCTGGTGGGTTCATACCACCGACCTTTCAGTTAGCAGCCAAGCATTTAACCACTGCACTACCAGGGCTCCTTGACACTGATTATAAGAGGCAATAATAATGAAAGCTAAAAAATAAATGAAGTATTCAACATACGTCAGAACTGACTTACGACAGAGCCTTCAGAATGGAGCCCTGTCATAAGTCGAGGACTACCTGTATTTGTATTTTCAGCCTCTATATTGAAATGTGCAAAGGAGAAGAAGGCTGATAATGACTTTTGGGAAGCCAACCACACTAGATTTGTTGGGTATTCATGAGACAGTAGTCCATTTTGAAATGTATATGATCTTCATGAAGCTTGGAATTAACAAGGAGAGTAAGGCAAATTACTTATAGATCTGATAGACAGTATGGACATCCTATTAAAGATGTAAACTTCCTCTAATTATATCTTCCCAGTGACTATAAAATTAGTCCTAAAGGTTTACTATAAAGCATACAAGATACCAAGAACACAGAAATGTTCAATTTTATGTTTTTTTTAACAAGTAACAGTATGTTTATAATCTATTATTTCTAAGTAAAATGAATAATAAAGAGGTCATGATAGCAGACCATTGTCATTTTGGGTGGTTGTCTCAGTCATCTAGTTCTGCTCTAACAGGAATACCACAAGTGGATGGATTTAGCAAAGAGAAGTTTATTCTCTAACAGTCCAGTAGGCTACAAGTCCAAAATCAGGGCATCAGCTCCAGGAGAAGGCTTTCTCTCTCTGTCGGCTCTGGAGGAAAGTCCATGTCATCAGTCTTCCTTTGGTCTGGGAGCTTCTCTGCGCAGGAACCTCAGGCCCAAAGGATGTGCTCTGCTCCCAGCACTGCTTTATTGGTGGTATGAGGTTCCCATGTGTCTCTGCTCACTTCTCTCTTTTATATCTCTAAAGAGATTGCATCAAGACACTAATCTTGTCAACCTCATCAGTATAACCTCATCACAGTGATAGAATTTTACAACACATAAGGAAATCACATCAGATAACACAATCATACAATACTGGGAATCATGACCCAGCCAAGCTGACAGGTATTTTTGGGGGACACAACTCAATGCATGACAGGGGTCTCCGGTATACAATCCTCTTTCCCATTTGGAAGATAGTACTCCATTACTATCGTGTCATTGGACATAGTGTCCTTTCTTGCATTATGGAGCCTAAACAGTGCAGACTCTCCTCCTCTGCCTTCTTAGCAGGGCACAAGTAGTCACAAGACCTGCCAGCTAGACCCCTGTACCTGAGACTTTGAGTCCTGGGCAAATTTTCACGACAGCTGTGGATGACCAGCAACAGTGGTCGGGGTATCCTTGCCAGACAGCTCCTGTTAAAAGATTCTTGTGTTTGCTGTGCTCCTTCCAGAAAATCCCTTTTCCTTGATTAAAATACCCAAAATCAGTTTGAGGTTTGCAAACAAGAACCCTGGCTGATGCCATAACTCTTGGTAGATGCGTGTGTTTCTGCTTGCAAAGTTAAGGTCAAATAGAACTTATAAAGCTGGGTGGTAAAAATGTATTTGCATTATATACTTTTCCCTACTTGCTAACCCAAAGGTAAGAGTGTTAGTAATAAGCTAACAACAGTCCCGGTAAGAAAAATGAAACTATAAGTAGTCCTCAATTTGACATTTTTGTGTTTGAGGCTTGTATGGTATGAACAAAACAAACTACTGCTGCTTCTACAAATTCTTTGTATGTTTTCCTCTTAGTTCCTTATCAAGCAATGGGCTTGTCCATTAACAAAGACCATACAAAAAAATATGTTTCCTTGATTCTTTTTATTAAATTTTTCCTTTGCTGTTAGTAGTTGAGAAGTTAATAAGAACAGAATCTCTTGCCCAGGCATAGCAGATACACAAAACCAAAAATAACAGGTTTAATAAAGCTGCTATAGATGAAGCTGTTGTTGTTTCGTGCCGTCCAGTAGGTTCTGATTCATAGCGACCCTGTATACAATAGAATGAAACACTGTTCGGTAATGTGCCATTCTCACAATCATTGCTATTTTGGAGCCCATTGTTGCAGCCACTGTGTCAGTCCATCTTGTTGAAGGTCTTTCTCTTCTTGGCTGACCCTCTACTTTACCAAGTATGATGTCCTTCTCCAATGACTGGTCCTCCTGATAACGTGTCCAAGGTACATGAGATGAAGTCTCACCATCCTCGCTTCTAAGGAGCATTCTGGCTGTGCTTCTTCCAAGACAGATTTGTTCGTTCTTCTAGCAGTTCATGGTATATTCAGTATTTTTCGCCAGCACCAAAATTCAAATGCATCGATTCTTCTTCAGTCTTCCTTATTCATTGTCCAGCTTTCATGTGCATATGAGGCGATTGAAAATACCGTGGCTTGGGTCAGGCGCACCTTAGTCCTCAAGGTGACATCTTTGCTTTTTAACACTTTAAAGAGGTCTTTCGAAACAGATTTGCCCAATGCATTATGTCATTTGATTTTTTGACTGCTGCTTCCATGGGCATTGATTGTGAATCCAAGTAAAATGAAAACCTTGGCACAACTTCAATCTTTTCTCCATTTATCATGATGTTGCTTATTGGTCCAGTTGTGAGCATTTTTTGTTTTCTTTATGTTTACGTGTAATCTACACTGAAGGCTGTACTCTTTGATCTTCATCAGTAAGTGCTTCAAGTTCTCTTCACTTTCAGCAAGCAAGTGTCGCAGCGGCGACAGTTGTCGGGATGGCAGAGACAGTAACCAAACACAACTCCTACAGAGAAGTGGGGCCAGGAGGGTCACTCTGAGGAGTCAACGCTGGTTTCAGTCCCAGGAGTTTATTTATAGTCAATACAGCAAGCA